>NC_137625.1:38862321-39022321 GCF_963280865.1 Gymnoscopelus braueri | reverse complement strand
TCCCCCTGTGGATCAGGCCACTGTGTTTGGCTGCTGCTAAGTGAAAAGTTATTTAGAAGCCCCAATTGCCAGCTGGTGCACTCAGAACACCTTATTCACTTCCCTAAATAGGGGTTTGCCCTTAGATTTCACTTTGAAACTTGAAGAGCACAACTTCAAATAACGTCATTTTCATTTCTTCTTCCTCTTCTGCACATAACATATTCTTTTCAGGTGTGATGGATGGAACACTGATGAGGCATTCCATTCCTCTCAGAACGTTACTTTCAGGTAGCCTATGTAACTGATCGATGCGGGTCATGTAACATTGCTCTACCGTGCATGGAAACCAGTCCAGTAATTGCATGCCTTTGCGTGGATCTCACAATGGCAGGCGTTGGTGAACCGGGGTTAATATGTGGGGATGGGGATCTGTTGCATTAATTAACATTTCTATCTCTTAACGGACATAAGCAGGTGATGGTGAAGACTCAGCCTGTAGTCCATCACACATGGTTGCTGGAGACAGGGGGGCCCTCATGTTAAGAGGAACTGTACTACTGAGCTTGCACCTGCATTCCTGTATTCCAGTGGTTATTTTAGCATTTTCATGTCAAGGACCCAATTGATACCCATTAAGCTGGGGACCCCCTATTTCCCAGGGACCCCCATAAGAGAAAATCTTAGATGTTAAATTAGATTTAGTACAACATTCTACATTGTAATTGTACATTCTCTCTTCCTAGCAGTGAAATTATAATTCAATAAACCACTTTCGACCGGTGTCCTTATTTTGGGCTTGTCATAGGCAAATAGCCGTCCCATCAGTATTTTACCGTTGCTAAGCAAAATAATAGAAAAAATAGTATTTAAACAGGTTATGGACTACTTTTCCAATAACAATCTACTGTCTGACTTTCAGCATGCATACAGGGAAGGCCATTCCACAAGCACTGCCCTTCAGCAAATGAGTGACGACTGGTTATCATGCATGGATAATAAAAAATTAGTAGGCGCTGTTATGTTGGACTTCAGTGCAGCATTTGATGTAATTGATCATACCTTGCTTGTAGATAAGTTACAGTGTTATGGTTTTACCTCCAATGCATTGGCATGGTTTGTTCATTATCTCTCAGGGAGACAACAGAGAGTCTTCTTTAATGGCAGCTATTCAAACTGGAACACTATTAACTGTGGGGTTCCGCAAGGTAGCTGCCTAGGGCCTTTGTTATACTCCATTTTCACTAATGATTTACCGTTGTGTGTAAAGAATGTTAAAACTATTATGTATGCTGATGACACAACATTATACAGTGCCGCAACATCTGAGCAAGTTGTAACTGACTCTTTAAGAAGTGCCTTAATAGACATCTATAAATGGATTGAATGCAACAAGTTGGTGTTAAATATTTCTAAGACAAAGGCCATTGTGCTTGGATCAAGACACATGTTGGGCAAGAATCCTCTGTTAAAACTGTCAATTGGTACCACACAAATTGAACAAGTGAATACAATAAAACTTCTGGGAGTAACTATTGACAGCTCTTTATCTTGGTCTAAACATATAAACAATATTGTCATCAAAATGGGAAGAGGAATAGGGATGACTAGGAAGTGTTCTGGTTTCATCACTCCCTCTATAATGAAATCAGTTATTCATTCTTTAGTTCTGTCCAATTTAGAATATTGCCCTGTAATCTGGTCGTCAGCTACACAAACTGATTTGAAAAAATTACAGGTTGCTCAGAATAAAGCGGCTCGTCTGGCACTAGGATGTTCATACAGGACAAGTATAAGCTATATGCATGAACATCTGGCATGGCTGATGGTTCAACATAAATTATCGGTGAGTCTTCTAATGCTACTGCGGAACATTATTAGCACCAATAAGCCGCCTAGCTTGGCAAAACAGTTACACATGACTTCAGAACATGGGTACAACACCAGGGGAGCAGCTTCTGGTAATTTAAGAACAAAAACACCCAAAACTAATTTTCTAAAACTCACTGGTATATACAGGTCAATAGAACTCTGGAATGCTCTGCCCAAAAACATCTTATGTACAATCCATAACAAAATTACATTCAAAAAACTAATTAAGAGATACCTTGCAAGTAACTTGTCAAGTATATAACTGTTATTTGTTTAATTTGACTGGATTGTTGGATTTGATTTTAAAATGTTAATTTGTCTTTTTGTATTCATTTTTATTTGTATTGTTTATTTTTATTTTTTATTTTTACTATTATTTGTATTTTTAGTTGTACATTTGTATTGTATTTGCTTTGTTCAGGACCCCAGGAAGACTAGAGGCTCAGTCATGTGACTCTAATGGGGATCCTTTAATAAACATAAACAACATAAAAGGAAAGAAAGAGAAGAAAATAGCAAAAATAGGCGATCTAGCTCACATCACGCTGCATCGCAGACACATTGTGAGCATATAGACGGGCTGTTTTTGCTATTTTCGGACTTAAATTAAATAGTTCCTAATGTTGCGGGAGACCTCCTTGAACACCCTCAAAGACCCCTTGGTCCCCGGACCCCATTTTTTGGAATGCTGTATTCTATTCTGCCTGTCTGCGAAAGTAAACTTGGTATTCTCCCCAATTCCAGCCTACTGTTTCCTGTGTTTGGGTCCTGCTTAAAACCTTGACTCACCATCTGTATAGTTATTTTACGTTGTCAGATAATGCAAGTTCCAAAAACGTAACTAAGCCTATGTCACCACCTAGAGTTGCACCGGCATCTCCTGCATAGAAAACCAAACGTTTACTGTTCAGCCAAAGTGGAATGCCCGCTCATACAATATCAGGCTTCTGATATTGTATCGTATTGCTCTTACTGCCGGGCTATTGTGCTACATAGGCCTGTCACAATTATTACATAATCATCTACCGTAATTGCAATTATTGAAGATAATCAGAATTATTTTTGCATAATCGTTTCCATGTTGAAAAATGTTCACACATTTTCAAATATCAAAAAAGCAGAAATAGCAGTTCTACAAGCTTACAACGCGTCACTTTGTGACGCGTTGTAAGCTTGTAGATCTGCTATTTCCATCACTTTGTGACGCGTTGTAAGCTTGTAGATCAGCTAATTCTTTTTAAATATATATATTTTTTACACAATTATTAAATATGTCAATAATGTATTTGTATATTGAATTGTTGTCATATCTGCCCTGTGCAATGTTTGATTACAAAGCCTAAAAGGCAAACAGAAAAACATATTTTTTTCATATGTTCCAATGTTCAATGCCAAACACACGATTGAATCGTTAATCGCAATTATTTGAGTTACAATTAATCGTCAACTTAAATTTGTAATTGTGACAGCCCTAGTGCTACATTCACCCCTCTTTGACCCCCTAACCTCCCATTGCCTGTCCTTGCATCACACACAGTATTTGTTTTGTGCTGTCAGCCTTGCTACTTTTAGTTTGCTCATATTTTTTTAATGTGGACTGCCATGTTTATTTTATTTAGAGTTTGTTTTGGGTTTTACATTGTGCATTTGCTGCTCTCATTTATGTGTTCGGTAGCCCATTGTGAAGCACTTTGAAACAGAAGTTCAAAAGAAAAGCCTGTATCCCCAACAGTATTACTTTGGTTCTTACTTTTCAAATGTGTATTTGAGGTATTGTGGGGAAATGAGACAGTACTGTGAATAATAAGTACTAAAATGGTCTCTGGTCCCTTAACTGGTAGGCAAGAAGTAGGCTATAGTTCACAAAGAGTCAGCCTAAAATACATGGCAGGGAAAGAAAACACTTGCCCTTATTCAGTCAATCAATCAATCAATCAATCAATTATTTATTCTTGTAGCACTTTTCATACAATTTGAATGCAACACAAAGTGCTTCATAAAATAACCAAACAAATCAAGAATATTGAGATCAAAGACCAGGACAATGAGACACAATGAGAGAGCAATGCACAGCACAACGTTAATAACTAAAAGAAACTTGAATAAAATAGAGATAATAAATAAAATAAAACAAATGAAACAACTTTCAACCAGGCATCCTTATTTTGGGCACGTCATAGGCAAGACAAAGCTTAAAACAAAGCCTAAAGGTAGCTCTCCACCAAAAAGACTGCTACAGATTACAACAGACTGGCAGTCGAATGACTTCGGGAGATTTGAAGGTATGGAAAAAAAGTTGCTGAATGCACCTGAGAGCCGACACAGACAGATGGCTACTATGGTGTAAAAAAAAATCTTTTTCAACAACAAGCCCGCTATTATCCGACGGTCGAAAGCCGTCCGAACAAGCTCGGGTGCGACCCAACGCGACAGTGTACCTACCGCCTATATAGGTTGCATTGAAGTGCATTGGACATGCTGGCCATTCATAGGTACTGCAGCTTAAAACAGCCTGGGGTCACTGTCACGAATGAGCGAAAATGGTTTCGACCAATGGGCTCGACTCACGAGCTTGCGCACGGGGTTGCGCATGGAGGTGAAGCAAAACGGGTCACCTCCGTGACGCATTACGTGTCACAGAAGTCCCAAATAGGCCCCGCCCGTCACATTTCACAACCCGGAAGAAGGGGTGATTTAGGCACATGCGCTGGGTGAGCAACTCAATGCAGGTGGATAGGAGGGGATTTCCGGTGCCCTCTTTTTAACTCTATGCAACAGAAAGCTTTCCAACACTTACCGCCGCCGGTGCAGTGGAGAGCTACCTTAAGGAGCCACAGAAAGTGTTTTTGAACTGCCAGCACCTTTCTGCCAGCCATTCATTTCTATGGTAGAGACGCGCTGAAATGCTCCTCTTCCTTGAAATGCTCATCACGTTTCATCAAGGTTTTTTGGCAAAGCACTCTGCACGCTCCAGCAGGTTTTGGGTGGAGTGTTCTGGGGGACTTTGTCAACTTTATCAAGAGGAGCGCCGCTCATCCAGGTCACTTTTTTGACTGACCAATCGAAAATCTAGGAGAAGCGGGACCAAGTGGAAAACTGGGGAAGGGAATAATTATTATTCCGTACTATTTCCTCCTAATGTGTGCGAAGAGGAAGCCTGAAGCCTATTCTACCATCACTCTGGGTACGATCGTGCCAGTTAAAGGCCTAGAACAAGAATATAATCAGGTCCACAGGGAAAAGCCTCGGTTACACCCCATTTCAATTCTTGCCAACTTTTATCATCCGATCATGTTGTCAATCCCAAATCAGACCTTGAGCTTGCCTTGTGATCAGTATTCTGTATAGTGTGGACACTGGAGAGAATCCATCCACAGTGTGCGTACGAGCAATGTAAAGAGATGTGAAGGTGGAGCGGGGATAAAGAAATATGGACACAATGCAACCACAGTAGATGCATACTTTACGGCATGGCTCTGCTTCAATACAGATACATACAGTACATGCATTAAGAGGCTCGGCTCGATCCAGCTAATATGGCGGCTGCGATAGCGCATTGCACCAATGAACAGCAGCGGCCAGTGAAGTATTTATGTGTATATCAATAAAGCCGAGATCCACATGGGCGATACGGTATCATTAGACCCCATCACGTTTAGCTAGGTGTGGACACACAGCAAATGTGACATCATGACATTATGTCTTCCTGATCAGGTCTCATAAAAAAAACACATTGAAATGACAAGCGTAAACGAGGTCTGTGGCGATTCTGTCACTTCCCCATTAGTCTCATCTCCATCTCATGAGCCCCACTGCTAATGACCTGACATCCCTAATTCCTCTGAGAATTGAAGACAGCAAGACCTTTCATGTGCTCTATTTTATTCCCCTTTTCCCATTTTTTTCCCCCCATGCGTTTCCATTGCTGTGCTCATTACGGGTGGTGATGAGTTCACTTGCTTGGGAAAGTTTGTCAGTTGTTAAGACAAATGCGTAAAAAAAAAAATCACTGCTATCTTTGCACTGTCTAATCATGAACCCCTTTTCCTTAGAAGTCAGTAACCTCAAAGACCTTTGTGAAATGTCATCAAAAGGAAATCTCGAGACGCGTGCCCACATGCTGTGCCGTTGTTCTGAGATGACAGGGCAAGTGAAATCGAGTATCGCGCAGATACTTCTTTGAACAGCCATGCTTCTTGTTTCCCTTTGAAACTATCCGTCTATGGTGGAAGTTGTGTCCCACGTTGTGCATCGTCTTGGCTCTGTGTATGTGCGGCCTGCCTCACTCAAACATTCTCTTTGAGTACATAGATACATAGACACAGGAAATAAAGTCTGTTGTGGCCCTGCAACCTAGAAGGAAATAGCTTTCACCTACTGCCACTGTTAATAACCGTGCTGTATTCTGTATCTGTTCCTTAAACCTGACACATGCGGTTGGAAACCACGATGAGGGCACTCACACGTGCACGCCCACACACACACACACACACACACACACACACACACACACACACACACACACACACACTCAAAACAATATACAGTCACACAGATACTGTAGTGTATACACTCACTCAAAGCAATACACGCACGAAACAATATACAGTACACTCACTCACGCACATACTCACTCCAGAGCAATACACACAGGTGAAACAGTTGACAACAGTGTAGAGAAAGTTGTGAATGTTGGCTGCAAGGGAGGGAGCCAGCTCTCTGGTGGTACCCTGTGAGGATGAGATGGGTTATTGGAGCTGACAGCACTAGCTCCGAGGCAGATTGCTCCATCAGGGGACCACAACGTTGTTATCCTGGGACACTTCTCAGCCGTGGCACCAAGACCTCGGGTATATCCCCTTGCTGTGTCTCATCCACTCCCCCTGGTACGGTATGCGGCGTGCATATGGGTCCCAGTCCCACGCATCTTTTTCCTGCAAACATATTCATCAGCGTTACGATTAGTAAGAAGGCCGGTGCACACTTTATTCTTCTCAGACTGTCTTCCGGGAACTCACACATTTGTGGATGAAGACACAGAAATGTGGCCTTTTCTCACTGGCATCTGAGATACTCATTAATCACTCTGTATTGCCTCGGCGGATTGATCTCGGCAAATCTGACAAGTGAATACAAATCGCTGTGACCCACTTTTTGCAAAACTGGACCATTGTGCTCATCTACTGTGAGCATGATGGACACTGGTATCTTGATGGGGAGCGATTTTTATGACTACTGTAGGACAGTATTCAGGCTTCCTAACACTATCTGCACACCGTTTTCACTTAAATGTGACATCTTATTAACCACACAATTGATTGCCTCTAATGGTGAACTAGGAACTGAAAAGCCAAATTTACGTTCCGTGTGGATAATAGCTTAATTAATTATTGAGTTCAATGGAAGTACCTGCAAAGTAAAATGTACATTGAAATGAGGTCTGCAGCATTAAGACAGATTCATTCGCAGATATACAAGCTCACGGCGCATCACAAGCTTGTAGATCGGCTAGTTTTGCCGCGCGACAATGCCGTACGATGCAGTATAATTTAAAAGCATTAGCCTGGACTCTGTGTCATCTTACCCATTAACTGCACCTCAATGATGCCAGTTTTCTCTGGCTTCAAGCCGCCATGCTCTTTATGGGCATCCATGCCCTGTTTATCTGTTGGCTTAAGCAGCAGTCGACCAACACATGATTGAACAGATTTGGACACTAACCAGATCTTGGCTTTCCGTTGGGCTGTAAGAGGAGTCAGGTGGCCGTGAGAGAACGGGGTCCCTTCAAGGGACATTGGTTTTTATTTGCACATTATCTGTTTGTCTTGTTTATGTTTTGTTTTTAAAGATTATCACTGTGCAAAACATTGAGGCGATAACATGCAACACAGAGCATGAGCCAGATCCAAACAGAGCTTCACGGTTATTGTCTCCGCCAGGCCGAAAGGCATGGCGAGAGAGTATGTTTTGCACCCTGTCCGTCCGTCCGTCCGTGTGTGTGTGTGTGTGTGTCCGTCCGTGAACAGGTGTTCTCCGGCACCGTTGGCTTGATCGCAGCGAAATTGTGCACACACACTCCCTGGATGCCAATTCAGAACCTTTGCCCCAAATTTTTCACATGGGCCTGTTATAGCGCCACCAGGAGGCCGCTTTTTGCAAAACACATTTTTTGACAGTACTCCTGCAGATTTTGTCCAAACGTCACGCAAATCGGTACACAGTATCTCTATAGTCATAGCACGAAATGGGTCTTTCAGATTTTTCATATTCCATCCTGATTGGCCAAAAATGGCTTCCAAAGTTTGCAGGAGTGCTCCGTTTTGAACAAAATGCCTCAAATCATGAACACAGCTTGCAATATCCATGAAATTTTGCACGCATATTCCCACTAGGCAGAGGAAGAAATGCCACTTGAACATTTTCAAATCGGCCTCATGGTGGCGCTATAACATGCCGATTACTGTTTTGTACCTATAACTGCACCGATCTGTGTAAAACTTTGTATGTGCACTCCCTAGAGGTCAGGGAAAAACCTTTGCCCTGCATTTTTCACATCTGCCTTTTATAGCGCCACCAGGAGGCTGACTTATATAAATAAAAAAAATTGATATTACTCCTTCACATTTTATCCAAATTTCAGGCAAATCGGTAGACATGATCTCTATAGTCATGTGATCAAGACGGATCTGTTAGATTTTTCATATTCCATCCTGATTGGCTAAGATTGACATCTAAAGTTTGCAGGAGTGGCCCGTTTTGAACAAAATGTTGCAAATCATGAACGCAGCGTCCGATTGCGGTGAAACTTTGCACGCACATTTGCACTACGTTGACAAACAAATGCCACCCTTTCAACATTGCCCTATTATAGCGCCACCAGGAGGCCAACTTATATAAAACTCATTTTTTTGTACTCCTTCAGATTTTATCCAAACAACACGCAAATCTGTACACATCTATTGTCAACTGATCAAGACGGATCCGTCCGATCCGCCAGATTTTTCACATTTTCACATTGGCTTATTACAGCGCCACCAGGAGGCCACAATAACCTACCTGACCTGGCGGAGACCTGTGCTCTAGTTAAGATTGTACTCATCATAACTAGTGTATATGAAATATAACATTTACACTTCATATGAAGTGTTCATATTGAAGGATTGTAATTGTAAATAATCACAATTTCATCTGTTCATCTTGCTGTAGTTTAAGGCCTTTTTGTGACTGAGATACAATTAAAGATGCTGTGCCACTGGCCTATCACCCCAACATAATAATTATTGATATCCAGTATACTGTATATCCTGTTTTTCTTTTAGTTTTCATTCTTCCAATTTTTTTTACATTTGTTGTGTTAAAAAGCTGTATGTGGACACTCTCAGGACTGTAGGACCATCCACTTGTTGTCTCATCAAAGCATTACTCTATAGCCATCTATTTACCCATCTGACAGCTTTGCAAAAAGAAAAGAGCAGTCACTTCTCTATTGATGAAAACTAGTTCACAACAACAATGCTGGTCTAACTAAGACGTTCTCTTCAACAAGTAGCGCTTTATAGAAACGACTTACAAGACATCCATGCACCTTTGACCACATCGGGCAGTCTAGAGGAGTAATGTTGACACCATAGACAAATGAAAAACAGAAAAAGTACCAACATCATGGCATTGCATCTTTAATAGTTTCTGGTAGTAGAGATGGTTATGTAAGGCACTGTGTAAGGTTAAAAATGGTTGCGTTTAGGCATTCAGTTAAATAGTTAAGGTCAGGGTAATGCCTCGTTTATGGTCCGTCGTATGATGGTGTCGTAGATTGAAGATAGATCTATAAGCTCACAACGCCTCGCATCCGTGACCCATTGTGACCCACTTGTAGATGGTCTACTTTTGGATTACAACACCATTGTACAAAGAAGTTACAAATATGGCTTAAGAAACTGCGATGGTGGTGAGCCAGAGGATTGCCATGGCCTCAAACTCCCAGACTCTGAAGTTGTAGAAATCGGGAACCGGTTCAGGAGCCACGAGCATCTTGTTACACAAGTCACTTTAGAATGCATTGGACAGCGCCTCCCATCAGTCCAATCAGCATCATCGTCATCCTCCAGCCAGCCTTAGAGCGGCAGGTAGCAGATTGCTCCGTTGGAAGTCTTTTTAACCCATTAAGACCGGGAAAAGCATCTGTCATTTTGGATTTGAACCACTTTAACCATTATTTTATACTTTGGCTATTCAAAAAATGTAGATATACAAGCTCATGCCTATGCTATGAAATTGTAGATATGCTATTTTTGAAAAAACTTGAAAATTTGTGCAAATATTTGAATATATACATATTTAAAGGGAATTTTTTTTACTCAGATCTTTGCTTCTGGGGGTCCCTGGAACAAAATGTTGTATATCAGTAGTTCTAAAACTTTTTCATGTCAAGGACCACCCAAAATTGTATGTTCATCTCAAAATATTTAGTTCCAGGGACCCCCCAGAAGCAAAGCTTTAAAAAATATATATATATATTCAAAGATTTGCACAAATGTTCATGATTTGAAAGAAATAGCAGATCTACAAGCTCGCTTGTATATCTGCTATTTTTAAATAGCTAAAGTATAAAATGATGGTTGAAGTGGTTACAGATGCGTTGCCGGTTTGAAGGGGTTAATGCCCACTGGCTCAGACTAAACCCACTTCCAGAGCGCCACGCACACATGCAGCTTAATAGCTTACCTGACTAATCTCACTCGTAATAAAACCCACACGCACTGGAATATTTCATGGGCCCAAATGGCTCTTAAAAGTTTTCCACGTTTCCACTTGAAAGGTGTGAGGAATGCACTTCATTTTTTAAGGAGCTTGCGAAACAAAACGTGTCTCCGGCCCACGGGGTGTATCCAAGCCTTCCGCATGTCGTGGCCCACCACATGCAGACCACTTGTTAATATCACTACATTGCTAATCCCTGGCCACTCTTCTCCGCTCCAAGAAGACCGCACGTCCTCTGCAGGCCTTCGGGCCTCGTACGCGCATGAATGACATCTATTGAACGGGCGAGGCCTGTCCATCGCTGGAGGTTGTTAGGCGGGCGAGCGTGGGTGGGGGGGTTGAGGAAGGTCTGCACAACGAGGCTGGGTATTCTGGGCTGGCTCGCGGTGGAGGTCACTCACCTCCATTACCGGTCACAGGGTTTCCAATTATTGCTTATCCCAATGGCCGGTTGGAGAAGGAGAGAAAGAGCAAAAAAAAAGAAGAGATTTCCAGCAGGAGTAGATAGGTGTAAGGAGGAGTGACCCTAACCCTCCTCCGCCACTCACGCTCCGGTGCCGTGATAGAATATCTATTCTGACCCGTCAGAGTGATATGTTGTGATATGCGAGTCCTTGAGGGCATGGTCGGCTGTTGTTGTTGATCGTGCGTTCATTGCAACCGCCCCCCCCCCAAGCAATATACGCCGCCTTTTCCCAACAAAGTACTATAAGGTGTGTATATATCTTCATGCTCCCACCCAGGACGAACTGATGACTGATAAGCAGGGAATGAAGGGTCTGACCTGCCTCACAGACACACGTCACCAACGTGACCTAGAGCTCATGGAAAGAAACAGGTTCTTTCACAGGAAAATAAGGGTCGACACTTGACTCAGAAGCATGCGCTTAAGAAAGAATTGAATCGCATTATGAAGTGAAATGAGCTAAATGAATTGGGTTTGAGAGCTGGGGGCGATGCAAATGAGTGTGTGTGTGTGTGTGTGTGTGTGTGTGTGTGTGTGTGTGTGTGTGTGTGTGTGTGTGTGTGTATGTGTGTGTACACATCTTGGGGAACAAACAGCCAGATGGTTTATTGAGTGAAGAAATTAGCGTTCATTTGACAAGGTTATTTTCTTTTTTTTTTAATCTTCACACAAATGTAGCGGGTGTATCAAGGAGACCTCATTTGGGAGAGAGAGTCTGCATCTGGAAGCTGTGCTTTGACTCATAAAAGATGATGGTCTTTAACCTTCTCAAAGTGTACAAACAGTAAAGGGTGCATGAGTGAGTAATTGTGCGCATGCGTGCGTGCTCTACATGGACTAAGCATTGCCTCACAAGATGTTGTGTGTGTATTAGTAATAAACCCATTCCTGCAGAATCTGCACGGCTGTATTTGTAATCTGTGGGTCAATCAATACAGCAAAGCGTCCTCATTTATTGGTGATTGTCCTCTCTGTTTTGCTGAGGGGAGCGTTAGGTTTCCAATCACTACAAAATTGAGATCCCCTTTGTAAACCTATTATGTTTCTTGTTTTATAAGGGCCCCTCACAAAGGCAGGTTATTTTTTGTATTGAATTTGTGTTCCTCTGTGTGTGCAACAGAGACTTCTCAGATGATTATAACAAGCAGTGGTAATGGATCGGCCCGGGGATCTCTAGGGACGTGCAACAACATAGAGTTTAACTAGCACGTGTATAGCAGCGCCGCTGTGTCTCACTGTGTAATGAAGAGCAGAAATGTAAATTATCTTTACATGTGCAGATAGACTTGAATGGCAGTTGGAACACAAAGTATTTGCATTTGCTGACCATTTAAGAAAAGCACATAGGATGGGTCCTGAGACAAGACACAGAAATAAATATTAATTCATACATTCACCTTTACACATGTGTTTTTTTTTTCTTTTAAAACTAATTTTTACATTTAGTTTATTCTGATTTCGCGCTACTGACTGTCACAGTTAGTTTCAGCACACTGTTAGTGTTTGTGGAGGTGCTAGCTTGAGGCTGGCAGTGGCAGGTGCTAAACAGATCAGATCCAGAGGTCACACATAACCGTGTGGGTGACTGGATAAGGGGTCTAGGGTGACCAGATCCCCACAAAACAAGTATGGGACAGAGAGTGTGTTTGTGTGGGATACGTCCCCAGTGCTGTCTAAATATGTTGATAGAATGTTTATCGTTATCTAAACTTAGAAATATACATTTCTATTCTACCGCTTAGCTTGTAACATCTCGATTTGCCCTCAATTGACTATGCAGTTTACTGGTTAGGCTTTTAGCATTTGAAGAACTTGTTTGTTTATGTATGCAACTTTCCCATATCCAAAAAAGAAAAGTAGTACAGATCAAGGAACCAATTCCTATCCAGAATTGTCCTGTAGTGGAAAACTAGAACCAATCAAAATGGGGTACATCATCTCAATATGTGGGATGTGCAACAAGAGATAAAAAATGCTGTGCAGTCCCACATAACGTGGGACACCTGGTCAGACTAGGAAGGCCACATCGATCAGGCTGCCTTTTGATGCCTGATGGGGCGGATATACTTTACATATAGCCAGGTTTAGCTCAGTAAGATGTTTTTTTAGTAAAACACTGTGCAGTAAACGGATGCAGTTTCAGCGCAATTGAATGGTTTTATTCTCACCACCATGTGAAGGCTGGGCTATTATCAGAGCGATTTCACACAGTGGATGGCTCCTGAATGGCCACTGTTGTCAAAATGAAAAGCCTTTAAAATACATCGATCCTCAACCTGTGGGCCAGGGGCCCACTGGTGAGCCATGAGGATATTGCAGTTGGGCCCCCAAATAATTAGCAAACCGGTAAGATTGTAACGACTATACAACATATTATTAACCTTGAAACTAAAGGAGAGTTTTCATTGTGATACTGATAAACAATAACTTAAAGTACACTGTTAGTTCCATTGATCCAAGCCGTAACACAATCAATTGATAGATCATCTGAAAATGCACGCTGCCCACCCATATGACCACTTAAGACGGCAGCCGAATTAAGGCATGATGGGTGGGCCGCGAACACTTCAAGATTTTCAACTGGGCCCTGATGCAGAAAAGGTTGAGAGCCACTGCAGCCAGTGATAACACAGCATGACGGCGTAACTGGGTTGAGTTGAGGTACAATAATGTCTCATTGTACCTTCTTTTGCTCTCAACTCGTAAAATTAAAATAAGTTTTACAAAGTGACATTTCAGGTTTTGACGTGTCATTTTGAAAGCTGTGTGGAGCAGTTTCCTTCCACAAATGTAATATACAGTCATGTGGCAATTGGGTAATTAATTATGTCACAAATTGATCACTGCAATTATTACTTAATTATATTCTATATTAAAAACGTACATTGAATTAAAGTGTTGTGTGTGTGTGTGCTCGCGAACCCCATGGTTCAGAGAGGAGTCACCTTTAGTGGTTCTCAAAGTGGGGTCTGGGGTCCTAGAGGCGGTTCCAGGGGGTCCCCACAGCTAAACTAGTTAAAATAGGCTCAGTTTAACCACTTAAACCCTTAGGCTATTCATCGGCTATTTGAAAATAGCCTTCTAGCACACAGCTCGTCGTGATGCGACGTGTTATGAGCTTGTAGAACTGCATTTTGTTTTACATTTTAATATTTTAAACAACACAAATCTTGTATGGGGTCCCTGGCACAACACATTGTCACATTAGGCCGTCTGCAGCCAAATTAATGTTAATGTTAATGTTTGGGGGGGTCCTTGACATGATAACGTTTGAGAACCACTGGCCTAATAGGATGCTTATCCTTTTAGATGTTGTACATCTGGCAGCTTTTTACCGGTTTAAGCCCAAGGGACTGTAACCTTTGTCGGGTTTAACCAGAAAACAAAGGCGGCTCATGCTCAAAGTCAGTTCACACAAGGATACAACTCCCCTCGGTGACATGTATTACTACCGCCGTCAGTTGCAGCGGACATTGTGTACTGTAGCCCGGTCACGCACCGGAGACCTGAAAACACACTCCAGGATACGTAGTACACCAGGGGCTCTCAATTCTTTTTATACCAGTACACCATTTTATGGTGTCGGGAACTTATTTCCGGACCCAACACTTTATTTATAGAGCAATTTCAAAGTTGGAATAAAGCATTAATTAAAAATAAAGCGTACATTGATAGCCTTGAAATTAGAAAATGCAACGCTGTGATTCCTGCTGATAATGTCTTTTAGTGTTTTTTTTAATACAAACAATTGCATTCACAGGCTATGCCTTTTTAAAAACAAATACAACAAAATACAAAGTCTATGTAACATTCAATTTAAGAAGTGTTTTTGGCAACACCGTTGGCGACTCTGTATTTACAGCGTTTGTCTTAACGATATTTTGGAAGTCATCAGAAACGCTAAAATACGGAAATACTTACATTTCCGGTACATTTCTGGGTTTGGCATGAGTATGGCAAACAAAAATCGTGTTTAATAATGTGTGGTTATAGACCACCGAAGTCTGACGCAATTTACGCATTCCTACCTGGGTCACGTTTTTTCCCCTCATTCTGAATTCCCATAGACGTGCTTAATATCGCAGCATATAAGAACTGTGTTCTAAAAATAAACAAATGATCCTGGCGGTTTAAATCATAATGGATATTAGGCATCAACTGACGGTGAAAAAAACGCTAATGTTACCGCCTCCAAATTAATAAAATGTTCGCTTCTTCTAAATTCTAATCACCACCTACAAGGCCCTCAACAACCAGGCTCCCCGCTATCTCTTTGAACTCCTCCTAAACCACGCCCCCTCCCGCTCCCTCAGGTCTGGTGATGCCAACCTCCTGGACATCCCCATGACAAAAGAAACAAACCTGGGCTGACAGGGCCTTCTCGGCGGCCGCCCCCTCACTGTGGAACTCACTCCCAGCTCACATAAAAAATGCCCCCACCCTCGCCACGTCTAAAGGCACACTCAAAACCCACCTTTTCAGACTTGCATTCCCTACCTAATCCTAGTCCCCCCTTTGTTTACCTTTACTTCTAGCTTTTGACCTTTTTAAATAGTTTTTCCTAATTCCTATTTTGTTGCTGTTTTGTAAAGCGACTGAGTACTCAGCAAAGCGCTATATAAATTGTATGTATTATTAGTAATATTATTATTACTACTATGTAACCATAATTATGTTACAAATGGATAAATAAACACTAATAATTTCACTGTGTATGTTTATGTTGTGCCTGCCTGTCTGGAACAGCTGGGTAAATCTCCGTCCTCCATGGTTCTTCTTGGACGTTGATCTTCGTCAATTCGGCAACACAGTTGTGTGTGCATTTACTTATACAGACAGCGTGGACAAAGTACTCGACCCCAGTACTCGAGTCAAAAGTATAGAGACTCCTACTCAAATACTACAAGTGAAAGTTGCTCGGTCAAATTGTAGAACTGGTAGATCTGTTATCTTCACTATGAAGATAGCAGATCTGCAAGCTCACAACAAATATTATTTGAAAGTGGTTAATACATGTACTTTTCCCCTTCCTAGAAATGTAGTGGAGTCAAAAGTTCACTGTTTGTCTTTGAAATGTAACAAAGTAAAAGTCGTAAAGTATATTATAGATACTCAGAAATGCCCTCAAGTGCAGTACTTCGTTGCTGTGCACAACTGCTACAGGCTTTTGGACGGATCGAGGACAACGCGCCTATAAAAAAAGAATGAATTATTTATAGAACGTAGTAACTGCAAATTTCCCATGAGCCTCACCCCATCTTTAGAACATCCCCAAAGACAAGCAGACTACAAGCCCAAGACAGTCTACTACTCTATTATTATTGGGCCAGTGCTCTCAGCGGGCACGCACGCACGCACGAACAGTCCGCACACACGTTTGTATTACATAATGTTTTTTGGACAGAATCGCAGATAGCTGAAAAGTAGCCCAAAAACATCTACACAAATTGAAAAGGTCGGTTATTTTCCGGTGCGTGACACTGGCGCGCAATAAGTATAAATCAGGTATGACTCCAACCCCAACCCCTGACCCTAACCTTGCATAAGTATGTGAGGCAAGCATTTCCCGAGTAGGCCAGTGCCCAAATGGTCTAGTAAGTACAAACACAATTGTGGTGGTTGTATTTAGTCTCCCTGCTCTTCTATCGAGAAATGTAGATCCTGTGGTCTGGTGGTACAGAAATGCGATTTCTGTTATTAGCGCACATCTGATCACAAAGGTCACACTGAAAAGGCGGGTGGCACCACCTTAACCCAGTCTTTCTGAAAGTGGGGACGCCCAGGGGTCCTTGAGGGGGTTCCAGGGGGCCCACAGAAAAATTAGGAACAGCTTAACCATTTAAGCTCTATTTTAGAATTCCTAAAAAATGTTGGCTCACAAGCTCACAACTACTAAGCTCACAACGTGTCGCATCACGGTGTGTTGTGAGCTTGTTCATCGGATTTCTTTATCTATTTGTTTTTAAAAAAATCTATAATTTATGAAAAGTTTTGCCTATAATGAAATTCCCCAAATAGGGACGTCGCTATTATAACTACCGGCTACAAGTTAGTCCAATGAGAGAATCTATAAATTACTGTTTACATTGGTTATAGAGTACTGTCTAGAGTAGACAGTTGCAGAATTCTGCAAATTCTGGCACAACATCTTTTCAAATGGGCGCTCCACAGCCTAATGCGTAGCCTATTGATTTTAGGGGTCCTTGAGATGAAAATGTTTGAGAACCACTGCCTTAACCTTCCCTGCTTTCTCCGTGCAAACATTGACTGCACTTCTTCTCCGATATCAGAGAGTGTGAGGGTGAGAAATGGGTCAGTGTAGCTGGTTCCTGGGTCATCTGAGGCTCCTGCCATGCCCTCTGGCTCTTTTCCATTTCATATCTGTCTCTCTTCTGCTCTACCTTCCCTGGTAAAGAGGCGGGTGGAGAGCCTCCATCCTTCAGGCGAGGTCCTTATCGACATCTCTGGAGGGAAGCTATTGACCCGTTTCACGTATGCAACAACTCTTCACTTTCTGCCTCTCCTCTGAGTCTGGTCTTCGCTTTGTTTAATGTGAAGGTGACATCAGATATATTGTTTAAAAAGGCCTTTTGCCTCAAACTTACCTACACTTTTTCTTTCTTTTTTACCATGGGTAAAATTCTGCATTCTTTTTTGAGGTAATTCTCTTTGTTTGATCAAACAGGCACAGCGGGATGAGAGGGAGGAAAGTGAGGTTTGGAAGCAAGACATTGTTATGTTGTTATGCAGTAGTAGGATACTTGTACTGTATAGATGCAAAAATACACCACTCGAATATTAATCACATAAACCCTAGCATCCGTATTCTGCGGTGAACTGATTTTGCGAAAATGGCCAATCCGTGAAGCGTTGTGAGCTTGTAGATCAGCTATTATCAGCGATTTAGTGCGGAGGGAAATGCTGGCGGACCTTGTATACACCCCTCAGGGGTCAAGTGGTTAAACATGCTGATATACAGGTAACATTATATCGGTGCTGGATTTAGCATCCCTATTCTGGATTGGACATTTGCCAAAAATATTTTATTTTCGAAGAGATCTAGTCTAGCAATGATAAATTCACAAAAATAACATGGTTGTCATGAACAAAGTATAGGGTTTAAGTGCTTAAAACAATGTTTTGTGTTTAGATTTTAGTTATAATTTTTTGCAAATCAGTTTTGTTTCTTCATGCACATGCAATGTGCCGTATAAATATGACTTAATGCGATGTGACTCGAAAACCTCGAGCACGGAATGTATCATTAGTTTTGACCACGTTTCAATGCCTGGCTATTTGTCACGCTGAAATTCTCTTCGGCTGTGCAGCTGTGATGAAACTGGTTATTAGAACCCTTGGTGTTCCCTATCCGTTCACGGGGCCCCTCTGTAGGAGTCGCAGGCGCCCTCTGCCCCAAAACGGCGGCACGCTGAGAGATGTACTTTGCATAATCAGAAAGACCCATGAAGATGGGATCCTCCCCGCTCGATTTCACTTCTGTGCCCCGAACAGCACAACCAGTGGGGGACAGTAGCGAAAGTACATTTACTTGAGTACTGTGACTTCTGCTAAGTCTTTCACTCCACTACATTTCAAAGACAAATATTGTACTTTTGACTCCGCTACATTTCTAGGAAGGGAAAAAAGTACATTATGAATGATAACTACTAACTATTTCAAGATGTATCAGTCAGATTTTTCTGATTCCATTCCAATTGGCTATCAATGCCTTCCACATTTCACGGGCCTGGGTAGGCAACGCCGCCTGGCCCAACCTGCGCCCAGAGCAGTGCACTTTGCCAGTTTGTCTTTCGAACCGGAATCCCGCGTAAATGTCAACATCATGCATGCAATGCACGTAATATTATGGGGTTATATAACGTTATCTCGCAAACTATGTATGTATTCAATTGATTTGTTGATGCAAATTCATCGCATATTCAATTGATTTGGGATTATTCAATTGATTTGTCGATGCAGTCAAAAGAGGCCTGCCGTTGGCAGTAGACTGCCTCAAGGCTTGAGTAAATATTTAGTTGGTTATAAAAAAAAATTGGGGTGGAACAGCTTTGATTTTAGTAATGCATAAGTCTTGATTTAGAAACTATTTACGCTATAGTCTAAGGCGTGTCCACAGTGGGGAGGGGCCCTTTGGATGTGGATACCATGATGTCCACAGTGCACACACGCAGCGTCTATTGACACGCTGTGTGTTCGAACCGATCAACCGTTGCTGTGCTCGAATCTCATGGTTGTGATAACGCTTGAACGTCGGGTCGTGGACTACCGGGTTGTCAGACACAGCCAGGAGGATCTAAAGAGCCGTGCTCCTCTCCAAAAGTTTATTGTCTGCTTGAAGCAAGCGCCCAGGGCGCTGCGGCAAGAAACACTGGTCGCCGGGAGCGAGATGCTTGGGCACCGGGAAGAGGAGCGCACCATAGAAATGCATGGCAGACTGGTGCTGCCAGCTTAAAAGGCGCTCTCTGTGGACACGGCCCCTATAAATTTGAACATAGTGTGAGGGGGTGCGGCTGGCCACTGGTCCTCGCCAGTGCTGCTTATCCTCCCACAGGCCGGGTTTTCCAGGCAACTTGGAGGGGAGACTCGGGGGGCCTGGGACCGACTTGTCTAAGGAGGTCATGGTCGTTTTAGATATGCTCCGCAGGTACCAGGACTGTGACCTGAGAGATTCACTGAAGTGGAGCCAACTTGTGAGAGACATCTGCTCCTCGGGACCCGCAGGGACGTGATTTAAAAGTCTGATATGGAACGCTGTGGCACTCTTCTGGGTTCAGATGGCGGTGTGAGAAATGTATGCTTTGTTAGTCCACCCACCATCAACCCCCCCCCCCCCCCCTCGCCAATGTAAAAGCCATAAATAAACACCCAGATGTTTTTTGAGAGCATCATAAAATTGAAATTAGCTATGGTAATTTGCTGCAATGAGAAGACAGAGTACATACAGTAAGTAGTCCGGGGGTCTGTCGCATGCTTGGCATGGAAAGTAGGATGGATGTTGTTTATTATTCCAGAGGAATGCACCTACAGTACGGTACTGTTGAGATAAATGTATCCATTGTTTTAGTGCTTGTCTTTTGTCTTATGTACACAAAGAAAGTTTCTTAAGCTGCGGTGGGAACTTCACAACATGGTGACTTTGTGCGTTGCTGTCAAAGTGGCCCACAATGCACTGATGTGTTGATGGAGCTCAAACATGGGATGGATAGCAGCTTGTTTATTCCAAAGAAATGTACCTAAAGTGAGCAACTATATATATCTATTGTATTGTACTTTTCTGTTGTCTGATACCTGTGGTTCTCAATGTGTGATCCTGGATCCTCCATGGTCTTTGAGGGGGTTCTAGGGAGTTCCCAGCTAAAAGTGTTAACCCTTCCATTGTGTTAGGGTCATTTCTGACCCGTTTTCAAGTTTAAATAGGTAAAAAGTACCCTTTACATTTCTTTATTGGAACGAGGCTTCATGATATCCTCAGAAATAGCCATTTTAACGCAAATCATCATTTTAATTAATTCTGATGGTCTCTAGAAAAAAGTGACACTTGTGGTGTTAGGGTCCGAAATGACCCGGCAGAGAAGTGTGGCTCAATTCCCCCCAAATTGTCAATATTCAATGTTTACATGTTTGAGAGTGAGAGAGACTTGTCCTCAATTAGCATTTGCTATCAGGAGTAAAAGAATGTTTGAGTTTATGAAAAATAAATGACTTTTTACCTTCTATGGTATACAGGTCAAAAATGACCCTAACACCACTAGTGTCACTATTTTAAATAATATTAACATTTTATAAAGTTAAAAAACGAAAACAAGTATTTTTTTTTGGAAGTGTGTTCTAATTATTATTCTTAATTTTTCTATTATAGCTAGATAACATCATTATCCATTGCCTTCATTGTAGGAAATTTAATGAGTTGAGAATTTTAACATTTTTATAATAGAAAACGAGATATATTGAGAGATGAAACCCTAGCCCTAACCCAACATAATATTTTAAAAAGTGTTTACATGGATATTAATGCATTACAAGTCAGCTATGAGGTGGGAGGAAAAAAATAATGTTTTGAGTATTTTGGGCTGATTTAAAGATTGGCTATTTTATAGATTGGATATTTTTTCGTGGTACAAAACCTCTTCAGATGGGTTTCTGCTGCAAAATACATATCAATTTCAGGGTCCTTGTTTTTCTCAAAAACTCTTGGAAACAAATGTGAAAAATGTGGAATATATTTAACAACACACATCTTGTGGCACATACTGTTTTCAGATGGGGGTCCACAGCCAAATACATATTAAGTTTGGCCGTCCTTGACGTGAAATGTTTGGCCAAGTGTCTCGCAATGCGCCGATGTGTTGATGGAGCACGAAACGTGGGATGATGCCACCTTGTTTATTCCAGAGAAATGTAACGACAGGCTTATTACATAAATTGTTTTGTGCTTTTCTTTTGTCTGCACACAAAGAAAGTTTCTTAGGCTGTACAGTGGAACAGTCTGGAACTTGACAACAAATGGATCGCGATGCCCTGATGTGTTGACGGAGCGCCATGCATGGTGACAAACGCTATTGAAAAAAGAGAACAGGAATGAAAAGTACCCAAGGTCAGAGTCTGAAGTGTTTTGAAAAGCCACTGCAGAAACCGATGAAACGCACCATTCACTGCGCTGTGACAAGAAATCAGTCACCATGGCGACCGGCCACTCTTGTGTTGTGTGTTGTCAGTGGTGGAAGAAGTACTCAGATTCTTTACTTAAAAGTAGCAATACCGCAAGATACTGTAAGTAAAAGGCCTATATGATACTTGAGTAAAGGTACAGAATTGTTGGCGTCACAATATACCTGTACTTACATTACCAAAGTAAAAGTACTAAATTTTGCAATGCGACGTGCTTGTAGATAGGATGTATAAAATAGGGTGTTTTGCAATAATCTACATCTACTAAGTAACGTGTAACTAAAGTTTGCAAATAATTGTAATGGAGTGAAAAAGTGTACCTAAGGTACACTTGAGTACAGTAGGCCTACTTGAGTAAATGTACTTTCCACCACCGTGTGATGTTGTGCAGACATCTTTCGTGTGAAACGATTGACTTGCCTCAGCATTGTGTTTGTCAGACACGTGGATGTGCAGAGGCAGGCGAACGTTTCACGGTGCGCGATCCATCGGCTCCGACTGTCTGACGGGCGGCCGCGCCATTTCAATAACCTCACCTAAGAGCCCGTTGTGCTCTGTTGGCTCACGGGGCACAGCATGTGAGCCCGAGTGCCACATTTCACACGTCAAAGTGAGGACATGTTGGCAATTTGCTCCCGCCTTCTTCTGACAATCCCCCCCTCAAAGTTTTCTCTTGGTGCCGGCGCCGCTGTCAACAACATGCAACAGGATCTGAGGCGTTTGAGCTGTGTGATCATGAGACTTTGGTGAAATGATGTTACTGCCTTGCAACAAGGTTTTTCTGTTCATTTTGAAGCTAATGCGGAAGTAATGAAAACGCTGCAGATCTCATCAATGGCCCAGCAGGTGGCGCTAATTCCCCTCCTGCGGCTGCAGAAAAATAGGAATTTTAACTGACTTGGTTTTATTACCTTAGTAAAGACTTTATGTTTTTCTTCTTTCACACAGCATGATATGTGTTTTTGTAAATTATGGTCCCATTAATCAAACAATTTATGATAAAGCATGGGTTGTACTGAGTGAACACCCACCCCTCGGTTGCGGTTGCACTCGCAGACATTTTTGCTGAGCTGAACTAGAGGCTCCAAAACGGGTCTGTAGAATCCAATGTGACGTCACGCTCCCTTAGCACCCGATCCTGGATCAGAAAACAAACAAATATGTCCCTAATGCGCGGTTCATCATTCGTTTGTGACATGTGCTGCTGTGTGCCTGTGGCAAATAAACAGCAGCCTACAGTACTGTAAGTAACTAGTTCTAAATGTGGGGTCCTTGAGGGGGTTCCAGGGGGTCCCCAGCTAAATGCTTGAGGGTTAGGAACATAGCCTGGTTAGGAGCATAGAAACAGAAGACATTGCTGTTACATTAATACAAAATAAATACAAAAAAGTTGAAATCTTGTTTGAAATTACAATGTCACTGGTAGGCAGGTTTCTGAACTGTCCACAGCCCTCCTCTGAGACACAGATTTAGCAGACAAAAATGGTGCCATCCCATAATGAACATAGTGAGGACCATTTATGAAATTGGTGAAGTGGTCCTTTAAGTCCCTATATGATCAGTACCCTTGTCTTGTTGCCTCCTAATGTAGAAAGCAATTTCTATCCGGCCGTACATTTCAGTACCCCTGTCAGGATAATTGTGTACCTCTCTGTGACCCGTGGCACTCTTGTTTATCATGCACATTCGGGTGTTCCTCTATTAACGCAAGCCTGCTCCGAGCTATAACACATGAACTGGCTCTACACCTTCTTCGATTCTCTGGGTGGGTTGCAAATCATTGCTGTCGGGGTGGAGACCTTGCATGTCCAAAACCGAAAAGTCGAAATGTACAAAAAGAACCTGTGTTCCGATGGATCCAATGTTAATACTTTTTTTTTTAAACCCACAGACACACTTGACTTAACCACTTGTACTTTCACCATCAAAAATTGCCAATCTACAAGTTTACAACGATGCAAAGCGTTGTAAACTTGAAGTAGGTCATTAATTTAACATAAGAGGTTGAAATATGGAGATACACAGTTTCTTTCCCAACTGCAACGAAATGGATCCATTCAGCTCACTGATTTCCATACAGACACAGCCTCTGCTGGCAAGCGGATCGTTCCCACAGAACAAAATGCCCACACTCATATTCTCTCCCTGGCTGTCATTTGATCATTCCCCGGGCCAAGTAAGATGCCCACTCGGCTTTAAGCGCCGTTGGCGCTGTGAAGTGGGAATATTGGCTGCCGTGGCTCGAATGAGAGCTTTTTAGAAATTCCCCCTGAGCTGTCACAACATGGTGGACATGCAAGGGATACTTTTACCAGCACGATCAATATGCTGCTTGTTTCTGTGGCGGAAACATTTACTCAAGTACTGTGCTTTAGGAAAATGTTGAGGTACTTGCATTACGTTTCTTGAGTATGTCCATTTTTCAATGCTTTATACTTTTACTCTATCGATGAATAGTCCACAGCCCTCCTCTGAGACACAGACCAAGTAGACAACAATTTTACCATATTACAGTATGAACATTAGTGAGGACCAATTATATGAAGATCCTTTAAAGTAAGTGATATTTTGTTTGTTGAAATTAGTGTTGACTATCTCTATATTCCCATAGTAATCATTGCCATGGTGTTAGATCAGTAACGTCTCCCTAGCTGTCTCTCCATCTCTTTAGTAAACAGAACATAATTATTTTCAAGTCGGGTTACCAGTTTTATCCAGTCAAGAGAGAGAACTCACACAGGATACAGGATAAACAAGTGAAATTGGAAGTGATGACACAAAGAAGTGAGCAAACAAAGTTGAAACTGGAACGCTATCAAATTGAAGCTGATAAATGGGCACTCTCTCCTGATTGGCTGACATTGGCAACCTACCTGAAAATGTATGCTCTGTTTATTAAAGAGCTGGAGAGATGGTCCCCTGTTACTGAACAAACACTCTACAACTATCCGAACATAGAGCTTTAACCATTTAACAAAACACTTTTTGTTTTAACCCAAACATCACTTACCCTACCTATAAGTATAACATCAGCTGAGTGCTTTTTCCACCACTTAATGCAGGAAGCAATGTACACCCACAGCTGATAAACTGTTGCTAAATGATTGTGTTAAATGCTGCTGCTACGGTACTTTGACTTGTTGTCACACCAGTTTATCAGGTACAGTCACATGTTCCTGCTTCTACAGTTAGGGATTCTTGCTCTTTGCCCTCTGTCATTGACTGGGATGCTTTGCAAGTCGTTGCTGTCCGGCAGAAACCTTTGTATCTCCATATTTGCCCTACTTTATCATATGAGTGTCACACAAAAGTGCTTGTGACTAAATAACCAAGCTACATTGGATCAATTGGAACACAGGGTAATTTGTTTCTCTTCCATTTCCTGAAAGGTAACGGTTTTAACGTACAGGTACAAGGTTTCTGCTTCCCTGTGCTGCCTATAGACATCTGCTGGCAAATTGGTTGAGTCACGAAAAACACCCACACTTCTTTGAGAGCTAACAGTACCTTTTGTTTTCTGGCTGTCAGTTTCTCCTGCCCCGGGCCAAAGACGATGCCCACTCAGCTAATCACCTTGGCTGTGTAAGGCAGTGGTGGAAGAAGTACCCCGTTTAATTATTTTTTTTACTTTACACTTTAACATAGTTTGGAGTCCTTTGTGTGCACCCCAGACAGTTTTTAAGTTGCTTGATTCAGTAATTAGATATTTGATATTCGTTAGATCAGCCATGCCCCCTTCCTAATTATAAACCCATTTCAAACTCCATTTTAACCATGTTAGACTCATTGCAAACACACGCCCCTGCATGCTTCTGGTGACTGATATTGTCCTTCTAATGTGTGAAGGGGCCGTGTTTTTTCAATTACTTTTTTCATTTATCTTTTATATGTTTTTGGGGAAATGAAACAAATAATAATAATTAAAGGTAGGGTAAGTGATATTTTTGGGTTAAAACAAAAAGTATTTTGTTAAAAGGTTAAAGCACTATATTCTGATAGTAATCATTGCTATAGAGTGTTTGTTCAGTAACTGGAGTCTCCCCGTCTCTCCAGCTCTTTAATAAACAGAAAATACATTTTCCGGTAGGTGTCAAAATCTCAGCCAATCAGGAGAAAGTACCCATTTTTAAGCTTCATTTTTATACTGTTCCAGTTCCAATTTTGCATGCTCATTTCTTAGTGTCATCACTTCCAAATTCACTTGTTTAATCTATATCCTGATTGAGTTCTCTATCCTGATTGGATAAAATTGGAAATGAAACTGAAACTGAAACGAAAATGCATTTTCTGTTTTATAAAGAGCTGGAGAGACAAGGAGACTCCTTTTACTGAACAAACACTCTATAGCAATGAGTAATATCAGAATATAGAGCTATTTAACACTTATTTTAACCAAAGAAAATCACTTACCCTACCTTTAATAATAAAATAAAATAAATTACAAAAGACACCCGAAGGAGTGGGGACCACACGAAAATTGTCCTCTGCATTTTACCCATCCTGAGCAGTGAGCAGCCGTTGGTTGTAGTGCTCGGGGAGCACTTAAGGGTTAAGTGTCTTGCTCAGGGACACTTTGGCCGCCCCAAACCAATACCACAATATAGAAATGCTCTGTTGTATTCAAAATGTTACTTCGGTAAACAAACAAAAGCATTTGCATGTAAATATACTTAAAGTAGCAAAGTCAATGTACAAATTACCTTTTTAGAAAATAGAAGATCTACAAGCTCCCAACATGTTGCGATGTGATGTGTTGTGAACTTGTAGATCAGCTATTTTCGAATAGCCGAAATATACAATAGGACTTGAGTGGTTAATGCATGTTTTGTATTAATAATCTAAATCTGCAAAGTAGCTAGTAACTATAATAATAAATAATACATGCAATTTATATAGCGCTAAATAGTCAAAGTCGCTTTACAAAACAAAACAAACATAACTTTATTAAGAGTAGTTAAAAAGGTTTAAAAAAAAAGAAGCAAAACAAAGTTGTTAAAATTAAAAGGTAAGAGGGGGAATTGAATTAGGTGGGGAATGCAATTCTGCAAAGGTGGGTTTTGAGGGTGGTTTTAAACGAGGCAAGGGTGAGGGCAGCTTTGATGTGAGCTAGGAGTGAGTCCCATAGGGAGGGGCCTGCAACTGAGAAGACCCTTTCACCACAAGTTCGTCGTTTTGTCTTAGGGACCACCAGGAGGGTGGCATCACCAGACCTTGTAGAAGTTTAGATGTTTGTAAATGTACTTCAGTATATACTCGAGTAAATGTTCTTGGTTACTTTCCAACCCTTGTGTTAAGGTGGGCACATACAGTACTGCCAGGGCTAGAGTGAGTGCTTTAATAATTCTCCATCAGCCCTAGACACAGCCAGATGCTGTCCCCTCTATTATGCAGACAAAAGCAGCCGTGGAAAGAGCGCTGACTTCATCCTCATTAGGAATGTATCTTCATCTTATTCAAGTTTAAATTGCGCACGTTCTCACTGGCCTACTTCAAACAAGCCATTTCTACACATTCAATTTTGAGCAATCTTTCACTTTATAATGGGAGTCTGCCTTTGTCCATCTATTTGGCAAATGAAAATTTAAATGCAACAGTAATTCCCTGTGCTTCAACCCAGCATTGCAGCCCCCCCCCCCCCCTAAACATAAATCCAACGTAATTGCTTTTGCATTGCGTGCTACTTGTTATTCTTGTTTTGACACATATAGCGTGGCGGCCATGGAGGTGAATCATAAGCAGCAGTAGTATGTGCACATTACAGCTGCATGCATGCATGCATGCATGCATGGAGCTCCACAATACATTTATACATACATAAATAACATCAACATAAGTATACACATACCATAACATATATCTGCAAAGGTGGTTATTCTGTACATAGAAACATAAATAATAATACATAGTTTGGTCAATACAAATATATTCAGTTAATACATTTAAAGGACCATTTTCGTGTCCTTTAAAATTATTTTAAGCCAATGTTTTGAGCCAATGAAAAGTATTAAAAAGCGCCTCTGACAAAACCTCCCAACTCCATTGGATCTTCAAACTGTCCGTCAAAACCACGCAACTCCCCCCCTCTCCTCTCCTGCTGCTGTTCTACAGCTCAGAGCACAGCACACTGACTGCGCAGTGAGTGCACACAGACAGAGGAGGAGCACATAAACAAACAATGACGCCGGGTTTTCGGGTAGTCTGTTAAAACTATGCAGTGTACCTGTTTATCAAACTTAGCACTGACGCTAATGTTATGAAAATAAGTAATTCTATTTCTAAAATCTATGAAGTGTTTAATGAGGAGAGCATTGTGACAAGAAAGGAGTTCATAGCATTTCTGTCGCACTAGTTCTAGTACTGAAACTCCAACTCTGTGAACCCCTCTTTGCAGAAGTTATTGTAATATTTAAAGTCCTGTTTATTATTGTAGGCCTATATAATAAGTGTCATGAAGCATCAGGGCATTAATTCACACGTTGTGGTGCGTTGTGAGCGTGGAGATCCATTTGGAATTTAGACCCATTTGGAATCTCTCCTCCGCGCGATTGGAGCTATTGTCAGCTGTTCGGACTCCTATCTCCATTTGAGCTGGATTTCTGTTCGGACACTTGTGCTGGATTTGGGTAAAGTGGTGATAATATAATGACACATGCAAGTATCTGACAATATATAAAGTCACTATACCAACTTTGATGAGGCAGTATTGCTTTGTTTTGAAAATATACGGTTTTCTTCATTTCCTGAAAAAGCTTATATTTTGTTTTTTCATTTCCTGAAAAATTAGCATTTTGGAGTTAGCAGGTTGCTGCTGGACAGCAGAGATATGTGCTACTCACTAGTGTTTATTAAAAGATAGTACAATTTTTGTCTATTAGGTCTGTGTCTCAGAGGAGGGCTGTGGACAGTACAGAAACCCACCTGCCAGTGGCATCATCGGTAGGCAGGTTCTGGTCATTTCAAACAATATTTTGAACCTTTTGTATTTTAGATTCACGCAAGAATAATGGCTTCTATTTCAGCATGCTAACTTTCCAGGACGAGAAAGGCTGTAGTTTCTATTAGGTTGGAATCCCCATTGATGATGTCATTGGTAGGCATTCTGAACGGTCCACAGCCCTCCTCACATAGTGAGTAGACAGAAATGGTGCCATTTTATCATGAGAAATAGTGAGGACCAATAATATGAAAATAGGTTGAAAATGGGTATAGTGGTCCTTTAAGTCATTGACAGATTGAAAAAGGTGCACTCGTTTTCACCGACGGAGGCGCGCCGTCTGAAGGTGACTTGAGCCACGAGAGGCACCGCCGAACGAGCTTAGGCAAGCGAGTCGACGTGCCGAGCGTTTGCGAAGTCACCGCCAGACGACTCAGCGCCGTCCAAGTTATGTCGCAGAATCGTAAATTATCGTTCCCCCTAGTCTCGGTACCTCTGAGACGTCATTTCCTTTTTTGACGGGGGTCAAAGTTCACCTCCCGCCGTGGAGGTGAACAAAAAAAAAACGAGCACTCCTTTTTCGATCTGACTGTTTTTTCAATCTGACTGTAAACAGTTACTAGTGGGACAGTTAAAGGTAGGGTAAGTGATTTTCTTTGGTTAAAATAAGTGTTAAATAGCTCTATATTCTGATAGTACTCATTGCTATAGAGTGTTTGTTCAGTATTAGGAGTCTCCTAGTCTCTCCAGCTCTTTATACAACTGAATGCATTTTTGTTTCAGTTTCAGTTTCATTTCCAATTTTATCCAATCAGGATAGAGAACTCAATCAGGATACAGATTAAACAAGTGAAATTGGAAGTGATGACACTAAGAAATGAGCAGGCAAAATTGGAACTGGAACACTATAAAGATTAAGCTTAAAAATGGGTACTTTCTCCTGATTGGCTGAGATTTTGACACCTACCGGAAAATGCATTTTCTGTTTATTAAAGAGCTGGAGAGACGGGGAGACTCCTGTTACTGAACAAACACTCTATAGCAATGATTACTATCACAATATAGTGCTTTAACCTTTTAACAAAATACTTTTTGTTTTAACCCAAAAATATCACTTACCCTACAGTACCTTTAATCAAACTAATTGGTTTAATCAATTATTAAAACAAATCATAGATTTTAATAAAGTATTTGATTTTGAAAAATATATTCATGGTTTTCATTTTTTTATTTTGTTGGTGAAATTTAAAGGAGTGCATGTGTGATATGAAATGTAAGCTTATCATAAACGCAATCAATGTTTAGTCAACTTCATTCCATCCGTGATAGCTTTATTTTTCCCTAGTAAATACCGGTCCATATCTATCGGTCAGATGTGAATTAATTATACCAATAAAGGGAGGAAACTTCTTATAATAGTATTTGGGTTTATTCCAGAGAAGAGATCTTACAAGCGTCGGAAAAGCATGGTTCCAGATATATTCTTCTGAAGTTTTAAACAGACATAGCCTACATAGTTTTATGCACATGACGTGGGTTAACGCCTTCCGTCATGACGTGAGTGTCAGCTGTGGCCATCTTGCTTTGTTTCCTTGGCAACCAAGTTCATCGTGACATCAAATTTGTAAACAATCCGAGATTAACCTACTATCTAATATTGTTGACATACCAGAACGAGCCCATCAGACATAAACAAAGTTCCAGCCAGGCACTGCCTAAGGGACCCAGGAAGTCCCAAAACTGACACACAAGAGGCAGGCTGGCTAGCAAATATTAACAAGCACATGCAAATGAAATATATCTTTATCAGATTGATAAATACATACTTATAGATCTATCACTATGTTTAAAGTCTTCTGGAGAAATTAAACTTTTAATTCAGTTTTCGTTTCTTTCTTTCTCTTTTTGAACAATACTGTACAAAGGGTACAAGTACATTTATAAAACGTAATAATAGAACTTACAGTGCGTGAAAGGAAGGACGCCTGAAGGCTTTTTCACAGTTATTTCCTTGTTAAACAAGAGCAATACAAAGCTGCTACAAATTGCTCATCTAGAACAAAACAAAACATTCAAGCTTGCTGAAAACACAAGCATCACATAAAACAAGTATTATCTAAAAACAAGAATCAGACGTGAAACAGAAAAAGGGGGAAAGAACAGGACAGAACAGAACAGAAAAGCAGTAAAGTATAGAGTAAATATTCAAAACCATATGGAAACATAATTACTGCGCATTTGAAGATGAGATCAAACATTATTTGTATTGTTTTCTGATGACAGACAAGAGAGGTGATGGCTTTAATGTCATGTTCAGTGAATTTCACAACTGAGGACGTTTGATTACAAAATTATTTTTTATTATTAATGTTTTGAATCATTATAAATGTGTCTACTGACACTCACCCTTTTATGATTATGTTAACACAATTTGTATAAATTGTCTTGTACTGTATGTAGGTCTGAGTCTGTCTTGTCTAAATGTTTCACTGACAAATCTCTAAATTAATGATCTAAAAAAAGTCTTGATGTACAACTGAGGGCTAAATGGAAATATATCATTACTACATATATATTCTTTTTTAAATTATTATTATTATTCTGTATGTGTGTACACATACAGAATAATGTACTGGAGTATGTACCGGAATATTTCACAAAGTGCGGTCTGGGGACCCCCAGGGGACCTTGAGAGCATTCCATTACCCCCTGCAAAACATTATACCGTTGTACTTCGGCTATTTAAAACGAGTCAATGTACAATCTTGTAGATCTATATATTTTTGCATAGCAGCCAAATTACATTATAAAAATGTTTGAGAACCACCGGCGTACTGTATTTTAAGGTACTCCGCTTGGTCCTAGGAGGAGCCTCCCGAATCTGCGTGTAATAAATAAGGCACATGCACATTTGAGTATACTGCCGTGTGAGAAGTTATTAAGTGGAAGGGAAGAAGAAGCAATATCTCAACCACTTGAGTGTGAGTGTGGAGACTGTCATCCTATGGAGAGAGAGAGAGAGAGCGTGACAGGAGTGACGTGGTTGTTATTGCTACAGGGGGGAAAGAGGGGAGTGTATATGTTTGTACAGTATATAGAAGATGGAGAGAGGGGTTATTTTTTTAAGGAGGGGAATGTATTCCTGTGCCAAGCGCCAGAACATTGTGCATGGCTAGGGAGGGTTTAGGAGTTTGAAGCCTCCGAGAGGGAAGAACGCTATCGCTGATGTGTGTGTGTGTGTGTGTGTGTGTGTGTATGTGTGTGTGTGTGTGTGTGTGTGTGTGTGTATGTGTGTGTGTGTGTGTGTGTGTGTGTGTGTGTGTGTGTGTGTGTGTGTGTGTGTGTGTGTGTGTGTGCGCGTGCGAGAGCAACGGTCTGTCACCGATGTCTCAGCCCGCCGGGAAGTGTGACGCATGATTCATACTTTAGCTGCGTGCCGTTGTCTCACACCGAAAATTGCCGATCTACAAGTTCACAATGCGCAGCGACGTGGCACGTTGTGAGCTTGTAGATCGGTTATTTTCGGTGCAACCAAGTATAACTCGGACTTGACAGTTGCGTTGCACTGGGTGCCACATCACGTGTAGCTTCTCATTACCCACATGGATGCTCGCCACTCTGTCATGCTTTCCGGAAACGGATCACAAGCCGGTTTAACCCTCGTTACGCAGTGCTGTCACAGTGCACACAGGAAGGATCTGGATAATCTGGATAATTAGGGCTGTCACGGTCATGACATTTTACTTGACAACTAATTGTCATGCGAATAATTGCGATTAATGATTTAATTGCGTTTTAAGGCGCTCGGGTGGTGCAGTGGTACAGTACCTGTCCACACCCGGGGAAGCTGGGGGTTCGAATCCACCACGGTGGATCTGGGTTTGTCGAGGGTCGATACGAACACAATTGGCCCGTGTTCGGGGGAGGGAAGCCAGGCGGGGAGGGTGATATTTGTCAATACACGTACGTACTCATACGGGCTGGGGGCGGCGCCTGTCAAAGGCTCTACGTCCTCCCAGTGGGGGCTCCTCGCTGGCAGGTGAGTTAGTAGGATACAACAGCAGTGACAGACAACACACAAATGTGTGTGGGGTGGAATTAATTTGCATAACGACGGAATTGGGGAGAAAAAGGGCCAAAAGAGAACGTGTTTTTGGCATTGACCATTGGAACATAATGAATAAAAATGTTATTTCTGTTTGCCTTTTAGACTTTGTAAACAAAAACTGCCAAGGGCAGATATGACAAATGATTAAAATATATAAAGAAATGTCATATTTAATAATGTTATTATGTTTCAAGATATTGCAGAAATAGATGATACAAGCTCACAAGGAGTCGCACAAATTATTAACAAGAGCTTGTGACTAAATAATAACTACACTGGGTGCATTGGAACACAGGCTCTTTTTTCCATTTCCTGGATGGTTTGGGACATACAAGGTTTCCACCCGACAGAGACGACATGTAAGGTAGAAGGGCTACCCACTGTCATTCTTTCAACAGGAAAAACAAAACAAGAAATTAAAATGTTTTAAAAGGTCTATTAAAAATTGCCCCCGGGGCGCTGAGCAGTAGTAGCACTGAAGATGAAGCTTGTTAAACGGGGGAGAAGAATTGGCACTAAAGTTAATGAGTTCACAAGAAAATGTTATGCACATCCAATTTTGGCACTCTGTGTGTGCAGGACAAAATAAGTTCCAACACCAAAAGCAAAAAGCCTGCACAATAGCTTGCTGCTCCAATAGTTTTACTGTGAAAAAACTGCTGGGCATAGTAGGGTCATCTGTGGCACTTCCGTGACCGTGGAGAGCAAAGGTCTGTTTCTCAATGGATTTGTCATCTAGGAGGGTTAGTAAACACATTTAGCCGGGGTGTATTTTTAAAAGGGGCGGGGAACATTTGTGAGAGACCAAAATCCAAAATGGCTGCCGTGAAAATGAACTTTAATGGTTTGACCTACAATGATGCACAATACATGGTTTCAGAGTTTATTTTGGTCAAGGAATACATCTTTGGTGTTTATATAATTATTTGACCTATTGTTGACCTTCAAATGCAAGATGGCTGCCAATTATGAGCTCCAAAAGGTTTTTTTTTCAAACTCGTCACAGAGCCTTCTTATTAGGCTCTAATGAAAGCTCTGCTCATGATGAGTTGACTAGTACTCAGTAATCTATGAGGTCAATAAAGTCAATGTTTGTGTGTAAACAACAGTTACTGATGTGCGGTTTCCCATTAAATAGTGTAGGCTACTGAGAATATGGTGTCCAGTTCATCCAATCACATTTTCATAATGAACCAAAAATAAATTAGCACTATAGCCTAACATAACGTAGTATTCTGTATGCAAAGCTAGAAAGGTTAGTTGCTTGAGGTGAATTTAAAGGTCAACTCATTTGTCACCCTTATTTTGTAGTATTGCTCCCAGTGTTTCCTGTCTGCCTACTTACTTTTACCTGCCTTGTCTAACCAGTCTTGTGATTGTGTCAGTGTTTCCACCTGTGTCCTCTTAGTCCCCCAGCCTATCCTAGTGTTGATTGTCTGTTGAGTTCACCTGTGTCCTGTTAATCCCTGTCTATATGGGAATACCACTCATTTTCAACGTTGAAATATGTCTTTAATAATACACCTTAGCTGTTGTGTGGAAATAAGAAAAAAGCCCCCCCGCCCCCTTCTATGTTGCCTAGAACTGGATAATTGATTGAGATCATGTGATCAGTGACATATGCAAGGTGTATGTGAACAAGGCCGTAATTGTATCACATTTGACTTGTAATCATCTTGAGGTATTGCACACTCTATTTGTCCTTTAATAAATAATTCAATATCAAACTCACAACATTAAAATATCAATGCACAATAAAGTGCTGGGTGCGTAATTATTGTGAGTCCAATCTTAATATTGTTTAGTTTGTCGACTACGTCACCTTTTTTATAGAGGACCCAGATAGCAAAATATGGGTGAATCAACGTTGAAAAATAGTCGGCCATAACGGTTGACTCAACGTTCAATCTCAACGTTGAAACTGTACTGAAATCACAACGCCATTATTATTTGATTCAACGTTGGGTTTCAACCACTAACTAACACTATATCAACGTTGATTCAACCATCATCTAAATGGTATTCTGCATGCTGATTTTAGTTGATTTTATGTTGAATCAACGTTATGACTCAATATTGATTCAACCATCATCTAAATGGTAATCTGCATGCACATTTTAGTTGATTTAATGTTGAATCAACATTAGGAATCAACATTGATTCAACCATCATCTAAATGGTAATCTGCATGCACATTTTAGTTGATTTTATGTTGAATCAACATCAGGAATCGAACACTGATTTAATTTATTAATTGGATTATACTGAATCATATTAGGAATCAATATTGATCCTGATCATCCAACAACCTAATGGTAATCTGCATGTACATTTTAAATTATGTATGCTGATATACTGTAAGGCTACATCTTGTTCAAAATTACCTTACATTTCCCAAAATGTGAAAATATAAAAATAAAGACAGACAATATGATTTGAATCTTCACATTTATTGAACCAAGGCATTTAGACCTGCGTTGAACTGCTTTAACCATTGTTTTTATGCTTTAACAGATGAAATATAGAACATATACAAGATTGTAGATCTGCTATTTATGAAAGAAATCGTGAAAATGTCTGCAAGCATTTGGATATTTTGACCCGATTCTGTGAATGTCTTCTAAATGATAGATCTGCTATTTTTGAAAAATCGTAAACATTTGTTCAAATCTTTGAATATATATTTTTCAAAGGAAACTTTTGTAACTGAAATCTGTTTCTGGGGGTCCCTGGAAAGATATTTTTCTAGGTGGGGGTCTGCGTCCAAATACATGTGATTTTGGGGGTCCTTGACATGGAAAAATTTGAGAACCACAGATTTGGAAGAAGTATTTAGAAGACAGAATCTGGGACAAAATATTCATTTTCACGATTTTTTTTGGGTTGTTTTTTATAAAAAGAAAAGAAAAAAAGGTCCAAGTTCAAACGCAAAACGCTGTCCCGGTCTAGATGGGTTAAAGAAAAGAAAAAATGGTTGAAGTTCAAACGCAAAACGCTGTCCCGGTTGTAATGGGTTAATCCCTTCAGGGAGGGAGGGAACCTGCAGAGGTGCCACCTGCATCCAGATCCGGTCCCTGCTGCTCCAGAGCATTCCTCGGGATGCCTCCCTGACGGCCAGGCGCAAACTGCAGCCAAGACTTGACCGTCTTTTCATAGTTCAACTGGGTTAATTTTCGGTCCGATCGTTGAGCAGCAGCTGAAAGATAAGATAACAAGAAAGCACATGGGATTTAAACACTCAATTTTGTATACATATAAAACACAAAGACACTTAATCTGCAGCAGCCAGTGCGGGTTGGCTAAAAGACTGGACTGGAATTTGAAATGAGCATCTAAAGCATTGCATACACTTTCACCAGCACCTGACTCCAACCTAAACTTTTTTTAAATATTAATTTAGGAAATTGTGCTCAACTAGTCAACAGGAGATTCTGGTTAAATCAGTCTAAATGCACACATCCGAGTTGAAATCTGAGTTGAAATCTGATTTGAAACCACCTCCAGAGGTGGTTCGAAATCAGATTTAACTCGCACATACAGCACAATAGGCAGGTCGCACTCTGGAGCCCTGTGCCTGCCACAGTCTGTGTAGACAGAGTTTACAGCTGATCAACTGGTTATGAGGGGAGGGGAGGGGCCCTTGGCAGCCTCCTTGCTCTCTGCAAATTTTACTTGGAGGCTATTTATTCCGAATGTATCATATTTTTAAGTTTAATTGTTATAGCACGCCCGTCCCCCGAAATAAAAGCCCTAAAAACACAACACAGTAAGACAGACATGTGTATACATTGTCACAAGATACCCCAAGATATATATCTATACAGGCATGCAAACAGCCCGAGGTGAAAAAGGTGACAACATGTTGTTTTCTTTCGGGTCAGGTGTCACACAATTGCCCTATTTGGGTTCAAAAAGGTGACTGTAGCTGAAAAGTGACACTTTTGCATGTCTGTATACAGGTGGACTATAGGTGGTCTATGGGTGGTATACGGGTGGTATACAGGTGGTCTCTAGGTGGTATACAGGTGGTCTATAGGTGGTATACAGGTGGTCTCTAGGTGGTATACAGGTGGTCTATAGGTGGTCTATGGGTGGTATACGGGTGGCATACAGGTGGTATACGGGTGGTATACAGGTGGACTATAGGTGGTCTCTAGGTGGTCTCTAGGTGGTATACAGGTGGTCTATAGGTGGTCTACAGGTGGTCTCTAGGTGGTCTCTAGGTGGTATACGGGTGGTCTATAGGTGGTATACAGGTGGTATACAGGTGGTATACAGGTGGACTATAGGTGGTCTATGGGTGGTCTATGGGTGGTCTATGGGTGGTGTATGGGTGGTCTATGGGTGGTGTATGGGTGGTATACAGGTGGTCTCTAGGTGGTCTCTAGGTGGTCTCTAGGTGGTCTATGGGTGGTATACGGGTGGTCTCTAGGTGGTCTCTAGGTGGTCTATGGGTGGTATATGGGTGGTCTATGGGTGGTCTATGGGTGGTCTATGGGTGGTCTATGGGTGGTCTCTAGGTGGTCTATGGGTGGTATACGGGTGGTATACGGGTGGTCTACGGGTGGTCTATGGGTGGTCTCTAGGTGGTCTATGGGTGGTCTCTAGGTGGACTCTAGGTGGTATACAGGTGGTCTCTAGGTGGTATACGGGTGGACTATAGGTGGTCTCTAGGTGGTATACGGGTGGACTATAGGTGGTCTCTAGGTGGTATACGGGTGGACTATAGGTGGTCTCTAGGTGGTATACGGGTGGACTATAGGTGGTCTCTAGGTGGTATACGGGTGGACTATAGGTGGTCTCTAGGTGGTATACGGGTGGACTATAGGTGGTCTCTAGGTGGTATACGGGTGGACTATAGGTGGTCTCTAGGTGGTATACGGGTGGACTATAGGTGGTCTCTAGGTGGTATACAGGTGGACTATAGGTGGTATACGGGTGGTATACAGGTGGTCTATAGGTGGTATACAGGTGGTCTATAGGTGGTATACAGGTGGTATACAGGTGGTCTCTAGGTGGTATACAGGTGGTCTATAGGTGGTATACAGGTGGTATACAGGTGGTCTCTAGGTGGTATACAGGTGGTCTCTAGGTGGTATACAGGTGGTATACAGGTGGTCTATAGGTGGTATACAGGTGGTCTATAGGTGGTATACAGGTGGTCTATAGGTGGTATACAGGTGGTCTATAGGTGGTCTCTAGGTGGTCTCTAGGTGGTCTCTAGGTGGTCTATGGGTGGTATACGGGTGGTCTATGGGTGGTCTACAGGTGGTCTCTAGGTGGTCTATGGGTGGTCTCTAGGTGGTATACAGGTGGTATACAGGTGGTCTATAGGTGGTCTCTAGGTGGACTCTAGGTGGTCTCTAGGTGGTCTACAGGTGGTCTCTAGGTGGTATACGGGTGGTATACGGGTGGTATACAGGTGGTCTCTAGGTGGTCTCTAGGTGGTCTCTAGGTGGTCTCTAGGTGGTATACAGGTGGTATACAGGTGGTCTATAGGTGGTCTATGGGTGGTATACAGGTGGTATACAGGTGGACTATAGGTGGTCTCTAGGTGGTATACAGGTGGTCTCTAGGTGGTATACGGGTGGACTATAGGTGGTCTCTAGGTGGTATACGGGTGGTATACAGGTGGTCTATAGGTGGTCTATAGGTGGTCTCTGGGTGGTCTATGGGTGGTATACAGGTGGTCTATAGGTGGTCTACAGGTGGTATACAGGTGGTCTATAGGTGGTCTCTGGGTGGTCTATGGGTGGTCTCTAGGTGGTATACGGGTGGTCTATGGGTGGTATACAGGTGGTCTCTAGGTGGTCTATGGGTGGTCTCTAGGTGGTATACAGGTGGTATACGGGTGGTATACAGGTGGTCTAGAGGTGGACTCTAGGTGGACTCGGCATTTATAGGATGCCAGGTCAACAATTGACCTGGTATCTGTCCTTTGCATAATCCTGCAAGGTCATCAAGGCTAGGAGGGCAAGTGCTACGGGCTGAGGTGGAGTCTGAAGAGGTGAGTCTATGGGTGGTATACAGGTGGTATACGGGTGGTATACAGGTGGTCTCTAGGTGGTCTCTAGGTGGTATACGGGTGGACTATAGGTGGTCTCTAGGTGGTATACGGGTGGACTATAGGTGGTCTCTAGGTGGTCTATGGGTGGTATACGGGTGGTATACAGGTGGTCTATAGGTGGTATACAGGTGGACTATAGGTGGTATACGGGTGGTCTATAGGTGGTATACAGGTGGTATACAGGTGGTCTATGGGTGGTATACGGGTGGTATACAGGTGGACTATAGGTGGTCTCTAGGTGGTATACAGGTGGTCTATAGGTGGTCTATAGGTGGTCTATGGGTGGTATACAGGTGGTCTATAGGTGGTATACAGGTGGACTCTAGGTGGTATACAGGTGGTATACAGGTGGTCTACAGGTGGTCTCTAGGTGGTCTCTAGGTGGTATACAGGTGGTATACGGGTGGTATACAGGTGGTGGTATACAGGTGGTCTAGAGGTGGTATACAGGTGGACTATAGGTGGTCTATAGGTGGTATACAGGTGGTATACAGGTGGTATACAGGTGGTCTATAGGTGGTCTATGGGTGGTATACAGGTGGTCTACAGGTGGTCTACAGGTGGTATACAGGTGGTCTCTAGGTGGTCTCTAGGTGGTATACGGGTGGTCTATGGGTGGTATACAGGTGGTCTCTAGGTGGTCTATGGGTGGTCTCTAGGTGGTATACAGGTGGTATACGGGTGGTATACAGGTGGTCTAGAGGTGGACTCTAGGTGGACTCGGCATTTATAGGATGCCAGGTCAACAATGACCTGGTATCTGTCCTTTGCATAATCCTGCAAGGTCATCAAGGCTAGGAGGGCAAGTGCTACGGGCTGAGGTGGAGTCTGAAGAGGTGAGTCTATGGGTGGTATACAGGTGGTATACGGGTGGTATACAGGTGGTCTCTAGGTGGTCTCTAGGTGGTCTCTAGGTGGTATACGGGTGGACTATAGGTGGTCTCTAGGTGGTCTATGGGTGGTATACGGGTGGTCTATAGGTGGTATACGGGTGGTATACAGGTGGTCTCTAGGTGGTCTCTAGGTGGTATACGGGTGGACTATAGGTGGTCTCTAGGTGGTCTATGGGTGGTCTCTAGGTGGTCTATGGGTGGTATACGGGTGGTCTATAGGTGGTATACAGGTGGACTATAGGTGGTATACAGGTGGACTATAGGTGGTATACAGGTGGTATACAGGTGGTCTATAGGTGGTCTATGGGTGGTATACGGGTGGTATACAGGTGGTATACACAGGCATGCAAACAGCCCGAGGTGAAAAAGGTGACAACATGTTGTTTTCTTTCGGGTCAGGTGTCACACAATTGCCCTATTTGAGTTCAAAAAGGTGACTGTAGCTGAAAAGTGACACTTTTGCATGTCTGTCTATAAGTGGTTACCAACTCCACTGACTGGCCATCTATAACACTACTCTGAGGAACTAGTGGTGTGACAAATACTTACTGAACAGTGCCTCTTCGCCTCATCCAGTTTGTTCTTCCCCTCTGGGATGACACCATGCTTTCCGTATACGACGGCATTGCGGCACTCCTCATGGGTGAAGAACACCTCGAACAAGGCGTGGAATAGCCTCTTGCAGTCCTTCCTGGCACGCTGGTGTATGGCTGCCAGCTGCACAGATGAAATCATCTGTCCACAGCCTGTGAATAGAGAGCGAGCAATTAACAAACTGCATTTTAAGACATCAGCTACATTGACCCCTTTCTGCGCTCAGTGCACCATGAAAACAGACAACTGTGACCTTCTGAAAACTTCACTATCTAGTTGCAGCTCACAACACGGATCACTCGCTACCAAGAACGTCAGGTTCAGTGTGAAATGTATGGCAAACGTATACATCCATACCTGGATATAGCTCCTGCTGCCCGAGACTGGACACTCCAGACTCTAGGTCACCGACCAGGGTGATAAAGCCCTTCAGTGCGTCTAGTTTCTCAGAGCCTAGAACAAAGACAAAAAAATCTGAGTCTACTGAGTGTATTTGTAAAACAATAAGATTGAGTACTGTTCTACAAAGCTCTACAGTATATTCTGATAGCAGTCATTGATGAGTATTTGTTCAGTAGCAGGGGTCGATCTCCCCAGCTCTTCAGTAAACAGAAAACAGTTTTATTTTGGGATACCAATGTTTTCCAGTCATGTCAGAGAACTCACAAAAGAGGTACAGGATAAAGTAAAGTTTCAAGTGAGACAAAGAAATTAGCAGACAACTGAAAACTGCAACATTACAGGCAATAAAACTTACTGATACTGGAGAGCACAGTGGTTATCCTCCTCAACTGGAGCTGGAGCTTCTCCACCTCAGACCGACAAGAGTCGCAAGGCTGCCACCCTTGACCCTCTGGTATGCTCTGGTCAGATGGATTTGGTTGACCTAGAAAGATTGAAAGCACGTCAAAAACTGTAAAGAAAAGTTTTTTAAAAAAAAGCAAAACTCATCTATGAATCCTGAATTTGAAGGACAACAGTGCCAAGTCTGCTGACACTTAGCTGAGGAACCACACCTTCTACTGGAGCATCACTGGACGGAGATGGAGGTTGCAGTACAGTGGGTGTTTCTTGATTCCACTGATCCAAGTCCATATATGTAGCTGCATACGGCTGTGCAGAAAAGACAAAAGGCCCTTAATTGTACTTGGTCAAAAATCATCAAAACTATAGGCTACTATACAAGCTCATAGCGCAGCACCGAGTGCTGTGCTAAGAGCTTGTAGGTCTACATGGGTTAAATCTAAAGAAAACATACCTCATCAACAGGTCGGCAGGCCTGTGTAGAAGAGGCTGGAGGGTATGGCTGTAAATCGGGGTAGAAGGTATCACAAGGTTGCAGAGACATAGAAAAGTAACCTTAGTTTGTAGTCTGTCAAAGATCTTTAAAAAATAGCTATGCCTTTATGCAATGCATTGTGGATTTTAGATAGACCAATCAAAAGTAATGTGGAATGTAATACAAGTCACAAATAAATTCAATTTATATTCAATTATAACCTTAGCAATACAAAAATCAAAATGAGTGCAATAAATCAATGGTTATTATAACCGTAACAATCAAAATTAAAGTGTCTGCATTAAATTGATGGTTATTCAAAGCTAAACAATCAAAGTGCCTGCATTAATCCAGTGGTTATTCTAATCTTAACAATCACTAACTCCATCAGTTTTTGAGAGATTGTATTTTGGGTTTTAGGGATTTATGTCCAAGTGAGAGAAGAACTCTTTGAATAAAATCAAAGGTGTTCTTCATTGATTTGGGGTACTCCAAATTCAGTGCGTAAATCAGTCCAAACAGTAGGCAGATGGCATGTGGGAGACTTTGAAGGTCATCACTGTTGTACCTTCCAAGACGATGCATGATAGTGAAGAGTCCAAGTGCAGTGAGTGAGGAGAAGCCGGGCTGTCTTCAGGAACCACGGTCAGGATCCCAATGGAGAGGTGGGACATGTCTGGAAGGTCATCGGTGTCCTAACAACCACAACCACAATTACATGTCAAATGTCGCCTTTTTATATGGTAGAAAACACAATACACACCCACTAAGGGGAAGTAAAATTCTGGAATGACTATATTCAATAGAAAGAACAGACTGTAAATACTGTACACGCATAAATAATTAACAGATCAATTAATGATTTAAGTACATCTAGACAGCTGTAAACATTCTGTCTGCTTGAAAGTAGAGTTGTTATCCCAAGATCTATTATGACCAGATAGTGTATCACGTTGTTAAACATAGCCATGTCCTGAACTAAACAGTTGTCATGTTGGCACCATTTTCAAATAGTATAGCAAACTTATTTACCAAGAGTATCAGTGAAGTGTTGATGTTGTTTGAAGAGAAACAGTCTAACATTGATGTGTTAGACTGCAGACTAGCAAGGCAAGGTGGAGGGAACAGTGGAAAGCAGCAGAACCATCTAGGCTTCACAACTACATCGAGGATCCCACAGATGTCCCTGGCCAGCACCTGCCCCGTAAGCAGTGGACAACCCTCAACCGCCTGAGGACAAGCGTGGGACGCTTCGGTGAAGCAATGCAACAGTGGGGCCTCTCGGACAGTGCCCACTGTGAACCTGGAGACCCCCTAAAGACTGTGGAACACATCATGACCAGCTGCCCGAAACACCGCCCACCACATGGCGACCTAGGCCTGATGAACCTGGATGACGAGACGCTGGACTGGCTTGCTGCAACGGAGCTGAGGATCTGATGACATACGCAAGAAGAAGAAGATTGATGTGTTAGACTTTAATTAATTAGTTATAGGAAATATTAGTAGATCCCCTCATAAAGACAAGTGAAGGTGTACAGATACCTGTGTCTATAGATAAATGACATTTGTTTTATCATTTAGTTTTTGAAAGCATTTGGGTTTCACATGGGGTGACTCTAGTGAGCTGCGACTGGACCCTTTGGAAAGACAGGAGATACCACTAAAAGGGTCCTTTCAGAGATAGGTCAACAGTGCATACAATAAGAAGCTATACAGAAGTGTTGATGAAGCTGAGTGGAAAATAAGTAATACTAATACTAAAATATATCAAAGTAACAAAAACAAGTGTTAAAATAAATTGGGAATCCTGTGGTGTGGAATGAAATAGTCAGGACTAGAGACAACTTACAAAGCATGTCTTGAAGAACTCTGTGTCATCATCCCCAATGGATCTCAGGAAGGCCAAGGAGGACTGCAGTTCGCCTCCCAGTAGTGTCTGTACTCTGAAAAATAAACACACAAGACTGCTAAGTGGTCAAGGACTAGACAGAAGTGACGTAAGACAATGTTTACATTGTATACTGCAACCTCTAAGTCGCAATTTCCATCATACACAGCCCTCTTCATGAGAAATAAAACTTGATTGCATTTCATGGCAATAAACTCACCAATATTGCACCTCTACAATCATCAATCAATCCATTGTTTATTGAGAAAAAGTTGCTCATGAGAAAAGTTTTTTTTTTTGGTAAATTTTTGTCAGATACAAAAGAGAATGCCATTAAATGCAATCAGATACAAGTTTTAATTATCATGAATAGGGCAGTCTATGGAGGGAATTGTGACTTAATGACTTTGTATCTTAGAAACTTAACAGTGGGAGAATGCCATTAAATGCAATCAGATACAAGTTTTAATTATCATGAATAGGGCAGTCTATGGAGGGATGACTTTGTATCTTAGAAACTTAACAGTGGAGGTACAGCTGATAAGGAGAAAGTGGAGCAGGATTAGTCACACATTCAGGAGAAACAAAACAGCAATAATTAAACATTAACATGACTTACATTGTACGCTGAAACAGCTCTCAAAGTCACTATTTTAGCACATAAACAAACACAATCAAAGCTAATTCAGACAATATAGAACATCACCAAACCCAGTACTGTTTATTTTTTGAATAAAAATGTCAACTTCCTGCTGATTTTACTATTTGAAGATCCGGATCCACAGATCCAGTCGGGGTTTTCTTCTTAATAAAAATAGTAAAATCAACAGGTTGTGAGCTTGTAGATTGGCGATTTTTTTAAGCAACGCTGTTGTACGACAAAAGTATAAAATAGGGCTAAAGTACTTAATCAGACTTATTGATTTACTAATTATAAACATCACTTGGATACAATTATATTTTAATCGTGTGTAAATATGTTTGCGTGCCTTATAGCCATGGATCACGAGCGTCATGGATAAACTGCAAACTAGTGTTTGCACTTTCTCCATTTATAGCCCGTACATCCACATAAACGTTCAGATTCCAAATATAAAGTGCTGACCTCATGGCCACGAATGTTACAAGTATGTACGGACCCTCAGATGTACACGTATCTTCCGTATTGTTCAATAAAAAGCATTTTAATCCGATCGGTGGCCATTTTCTTAGGTTTTTCGCCATATGCTAACTGTGACCCTATCGGTTGGGAAGTGTATTGCACTCTACATACGTTATAACTCTATGAGGAAATGGCCATCGATCGGATGAAAATGCTTTTTATTAAACAATACGGAAAATACGGGTACTTCTGAGATACCATATATAATTGTAACATCCGTGGCCATGGGTTAAGCACTTTATATTTGAAATCTGAACGTTTATTTAGATGTAAGGACCGTAAAGTTGAAAGTGCAAACACCAGGTTGAAGTTTCGTCATGACTATCATATCATATATGACAGTCATGTTTCAGGGCTATACTCGGGCAAATACACGCCACGGTCATGAACTAACAAGTTGGACAACATTTTAATTCCATAAACTAATTCAATTTACCTGTTATAGTAGATTAGAAGCATGGAAACATCCATGTCTGTAAGGTTCGCTCCTCCTGAGCCGTTAGTTCGACTTCCTGCAGCTCCCCGGTCCGTCTGAGTGTGTGTTCAAAACGGATAAGCTCCGCCTCCGCCTAACCCCTTTGTAATGTTGAAGCAATTTTGGGTCAGTGGTTCTCAACCTGTGGATCGGGACCAGCCAGGGGTCCCCACATGATTTTTTTTTCTGGGGGGGGGGGGGGGGTCCCCAGATGACAGTGAAGGGACAATTTAAGTAAGCTTTTTAATAAATGAAAAAGTAAAAATATAGCAAATAAAAAGACCATTGCTGCATCAAGAGTAATCAACAAACTATACAAAAAAAAATTTGTCAAACATTGGCCAAATTCTCAAATAATATAAGAAAGAGGCAAACAGCCGATCTGCAAGTTGTGAGCTTGTAGATCGGCTGAAGTTGAAGGATAAAATTAATAATGATAATAATAACTGATATTAATGATGATGTTCACATCATGTAAAAACATTTAACATTTTTGTGCCTTTTGTTTTTTAACCTGTTGTTTTTTAACCTGATTTCCAAAAATGTAAAGTGTGCTATAAATAAAATGTATTATTATTATTTTTTTATTATTATTATTAATATTATTATTACTATTATTATGTATACTTTACATTACTGAGAATGTCTGCAGGTGGCACATCTCTGTGCAGTGTCTGAGCTCTGCCGTGTAAAGGGTGAAGAGAAGGGAGGCCAGCACAGTCCCCTGGGGGACTCTTGTGCTGCAGGTCACAGTGTCAGATGTAAAGTCCCTCAACCTGACGTATTGTGGTCTGTCAGTGAGGTAGTCCATGATCCAGGACACAAGGTGTGGGCCAACATGCATGCTGTTCAGTTTGTCTTTCAGAAGGGGAAGGAGGGGGGGGGAGGGGGAGGGGGGGGGGGGGGGGGGGGGAGCTTTATGGTGTTAAAGGCGCTTCGAAAATCAAAAAATAATATCCTCACAGCACCACTTTCCTTGTCCAGGTATGTAGTCGAAGCTATTGAGGTCTGAATTAAAATCCCTGTATAAGGTCGCAGGCACCCCAACTTTAAGCTGGTTCCCTAGGCCTAGTAGGCCTAGAGCCTAGGGAAGTTGAATCGCATTCTTATGCTTTCCTCTGGGAAACACGTCCATGTAAGACACTACAAGACCATTCAACCCTAAGACCACTCAAAATGGTCTTAGGGTTTTAGATTCTTAGGACCATAGTGAAAGTGGAGATCTTCGCCATAAAAGTGTCAAAGAAATTAGACACATATCCACGTGTTCGCATGGACAAGCTCTACAACATATCAAAAGATGGGCCCGTAATACATTATCAAGTTAAAGCACGTTGAAGTGAAGCGGTAACACTAGGCCAGGGGTTCTCAAACTTTTTCATACCACGACCCCATATAATAAGGGAAATCTTTTGGCGACCCCAGCAAACCGCCCCCAAAATATCTCGCTAGAACCACATCATTTCTTTATCCGACATAGCGGTGCAGCTGTTGGTAGTAGGCTACTGGTGGTCTCTGGTTGTCTGTAATTGTTGTCTGACGGTAACGTTACGACGCAGTCTAAGTTAAACTCCGTGCGAGGGCTACAGATGAAACCACATGGATCCGCGGTTCTTGTATTTTGTACCCTCTCGCTTACGGACTAAGTAAATCGTTTTGAAGAGCTCAGCTAAATCATCTGTGTCCTCCTGTGTTGTTGCTACGCTGTGTGCATTGTGTGCAGTGTCAGTGTCGTGTCGGGGTGTGTGTGTGTGGTGTCGGGGTGTGTGAGAGAGAGAGAGAGAGAGAGGTTTCACGTTGGTCGTGGACGCAGCCCCCCCAAATTATACATGCATGATGTGTATTGAAGCACAGCCTATCGGCCTCAGTTGATGCGCGAGACAGGACAAATACACAAACGACTGCCTGGTGTAAAATCCGAGTGAAGGACATCGTCTTTTTTTCCTTCCACTTTGGGTTGCGACCCATAGTTTGAGAATCGCTGCACTAGGCAATTAAGAGCCTAGGTTGTAAACCGTAGGTCTGTGTGGAAGGAAACTTATATTGGGCGAATCGGACACGCACTGATCGAGAATCTGATTTCGGATTCACTCCATGGGCTCCAGAAGGCTAACCCTAACCCAAGGGCAGCTAAGGTTAGGGTTAGCGAAGGTAGGGGGAGGAGGGGAGGGGAGGCGAAGGCATCCCCCCTCCCTCACCCGTCAAAAAAAGAATAAGGCAAATGTCATAGATTCAACATTGAATCAATGTTGGTATTTCAATAATTAAATGGGAGGAGGGGGGAGGGGGAGGAGGGGGTTGCCCCCCCTCCCCCCAACAAGAAAAAAAGAAAAGAAAACGGCAAACTGCATGGATAAAACGTTGAATCAATGTTGTCATTTCAATCATTAAATGGGGGGAGGGGGGGTGTGAGGAGGGGTGTGCCTCCCCCCCTCCCCCCATCAAGAAAAAAGAAAAGAAAAAGGCAAACAGCATAGATTCAATGCTGATTCAATGTTGGCATTTCAATCATTGAATTTGCACCATAGATTCAACGCTGATTCAATGTTGGCATTTCAATCATTGAATTTTGCACTGCAATACAACAGTGATTCAATGTTGAAAAAACATCAGTCTTCAATCATAACCAAAAATCAACCCTAACGACTATAATTCAACGTTGAATAACCATATTTTGCTATCTGGGGAGGGTCCCCTTTAAATACACCTTTACTTCTACAGGCTTTCACAGGTTCGAGTTACTGGTAAGTTTCAATACTTTGGTTTTGAGAACACAACACTTTAGAAAATTCCCTTGAGAAACTGGACACGGATGCAAAATGTATCAAAAAGGTAAGTATATTTATTGGTCCCTAATACAGTGGCTTCTGTGCCTTTAAAAACAATCAAAATAACACTATACTAATAAAACCTAACTAAAACACAACAAAGCAATTTACACAACAACTATAAAATGAATTATAAAGTTGTGCAAATTACGCAGGGCTTGGTCAACAGGTTTTCAATTAGCAGGGGTTTCTGTGCAACAATACTTCATAAGAAAAGTGCTGTGCCAATAAAGTGCTTTGAGATACTCAACACGTTTCGTTTCAGGGGGAAATGCTGCATGTCCATATATGGGGGTAAGTAGGAAGAGGGTTTAGGCCAGTCTTTGTCTTCTTTTCTTCTTCCTCTCCTTCTGCAATGATAGAAACTATGACCAGTTCACTGTGCATTGGTAAAGTGAAAGTTTTCACAGTTGGTGGTTATACAAGGATGAACGTTGCATGGATCGGTACTTTACTTACTGACAGGCCAGGCTTTTACACCTGGCGCTGAGTAGGTTGCGTATACAACGTTTATCACCACTCTCCGTCTCAGCGCTCCTTTTATGGTCTGGTCTCGGTTCGTATGGTCCTCTGCTTATGGTCTGGTCTCGCTCTCTCTTCCTCCCCTTCGGTTCGATCGTTCCTCCCTCTTTGCTCATAGATAGGTACACCTCGGCTTCCAACTGCTTGGTGGCTGGTGTAACTCGCTCAAGTTCCCTCACTTTATTCCGGGGCTCTCATACAACCTCCTCCTCTGCTTCCTCTGTCTCTCTGGGGCTCTGCTTCTCCTTTCAACTGTCCCGCCTCCTCTTTTATACCTGTCAAAACCACACCTCTCTCTTCCTTCATTTGTCCGTGGTGACATAATGTCTGGGGACATTGGCCATGACCGTGGCCTTGGGCGGGACCTCGTGACCACCTCTCTGCCACTGAATGTCTCTCAATGAGTGAACCAAGGGACCGGGGGAAAACAATTGTAACCCAATACAGTGCAAAACGGTTGTACAAAAATAATAAGATGGTGGTTAAATGAGCAAATAATTATACATTAAGCACCAATAAAAACATTTACAAAAGTTTTAAGAAACCCCCGTTTCACCTTTGTCACATGTACTTTTGGCCTCAGCCAAAAGTACACCTTGTGTATGTCACTGATCACATGATCTCAATCAATTATCCAGTTTTAGTTAAGTCAAGTCAAGTCAATTTTATTTATAAAGCACGTTTAAAAACAACCAGGTTGACCAAAGTGCTGTACAGCATAATAAAAAACAACATAAAAATAAATAAATGAAAAATAAACATCATTGCAAAAAAACATTTCAAAAACAGCAAGAGTTAAAACAATGACAGACCACAAGATAAGAGCATGGGGGGGGGGGGGGTGCAGGCTGGATGGAGAAAAATCTAGGGTGGATCAAAAGCTATAGGAGAAGAGGTGTGTTTTGAGTCGTGATTTGAAAGTGTCCAGGGAGGGGGTGAACCTAACAGTGGATGGAAGGCTGTTCCACAAATTTGGGCCAGCCACGGAAAAGGCTCGGTCGCCTTTTTGCCTCAACCGGGCGTTCGGAACCTTGAGAAGCCTCTGGTCAGAGGATCTCAATGGCCGGGTGCTGTCCGGGGGGCCCAGCAGTTCAGCGATGTAGGGTGGTGCTAGTCCATTTAGTGCTTTAAAAACTAATAAAAGGATTTTTAAATCTATTCTAAATCTGACTGGCAGCCAGTGGAGGGAGACCAGTACAGGGGTGATATGGTCCCGCCTACGAGTGCCAGTCAGCAGTCTGGCGGCAGCATTTTGTACAAGCTGGAGTTTTAGGCAACATATTGAGGTATTCTTGATTGAGCTCATGTGATCAGTGACATACGCAAGGTGTACTTTTGGCTGAGGCCAAAAGTACACCTTGCGTATGACCCATGTGATCATGTGTACTTTTGGCTGAGGCCAAAAGCACACCTTGCGTATGTCACTGATCACATGATCTCAATCAATTATCCAGTTCTAGGCAACATAGAAGGGGGCGGGGGGACTTTTTTCTCATTTCCACACAACAGCTAAGGTGTATTAAAGACATATTTCAACGTTGAAAATGAGTGGTATTCCCCTACACACGAATCCACGGAGCGCTGCCCTGTAGGTGGCGCAGCCATTGCTGCCTTTATTGACCTCAGAGATTACTTCTGTGTACTTATACTGCATATTATTCAACTCATCATGAGCAGAGCTTTCATTAGAGCCTAATAAGAAGGCTCTGTGACGATTTTGAAAAAAAGAAAACGTTTGGAGCTCATAATTGGCAGCCATCTTGCATTTGAAGGTCAACAATAGGTCAAATCATTATATAAACACCAAATATGTATTCCTTGACCAAAATAAGCTCTGAAACCATGTATTGTGCATCATTGTAGGTCAAACCATTAAAAAGTTCATTTTCACGGCAGCCATTTTGGATTTTGGTCTCTCACAAATTTTCCCCGCCCCTTTTAAAAATACACCCCGGCTAAATGTGTTTACTAACCCTCCTAGATGACAAATCCATTGAGAAACGGACCTTTGCTCTCCACGGTCACGGAAGTGCCACAGATGACCCTACTAGCAGTAGTAAAGTAAAATATCACTTTTTGAGGCATTACAAGCCCTAACCCTAAACCTAGAGTAAGTAATGCAGTAATATAATGAGTAACGTAACTAAGGTGATGGCAATTACTCCGGCCCCCTCCCCCTCCCCAATCGAATTAGGCGTTTATAAAAATCGATTAAAAAAATCCCTTTGATTCGTTGATATATAAAAAAAGATACTTTTCGACGATTCATCGAAAAAGTTATCGATTGAACAATCGCTAAGAAAGTTATTGATATTTGTAGCCCTACATGCCAGAAAAAAGCTCTTCATAGCGGCCGCCCCTCTCCTGCACCCAGCCCATGAATAGTCATCAGTTTCCTATAAATATCAGTGCAAACAGAGCAGGACACAATACAATGGAAGGGAGTACTGTAGAAGAGATATCATGACTAATTTCTCCCCAGAGCGCCGACAGCAGGTTGCCTGTGGGATGATCCATGTTTCTGAGGTCTGCTGCCAACAGACCTCAGCGAGGCAGCTGACCCTGGAGAGAGCGCACGCACGCACGCACGCACGCACGCACGCACGCACGCACGCACACACAAAGTATACACTCAAGCGCACATTTGTATTAGCCTACTATACTTATGTGGACATCAACATTTTGAGATATCGATTTTATGAATACCATTTTCACCATGTTTTGCCAATTCTGAAGCTGAAAATAGCCAATCTACAAGCTATGTGAGCTTGTAGATCTGCTATTTTCGGTGCGCAACACCACCAATACAACTAGGTATAAATCAATCATGACTCCAAGCCTAACCTCTAAATGCCTAATCCTATTATCAGAATCAGCTTTATTGTCACATCAGTTTGCAGAAGATTTCCATAGAAAAAATAAGAAAGGGAAGATGAAGAAGGGGTGGGCAAGGGGAAAGAGTGATCAGTTAAAGAAAACAACAACATATCCTAACCCCATCCTAATTGTACAGTAAGCATAACTGTCATTACAACGCATTTTCACTCCCAAGGCAGCAAACGGGTAGCCTCGGAAACCCATGCCCTTTTTTTTGTTACAAAAGAAAAAAAGTCTGGGGGAACCATGCAGGAACGGTGGTTTCGGAGTGGGAGTGAACCTTGTTATCTCCTAACCAATCAGAGTGCAGAGGGGCGTCGCTCTAAATTTGGTGACGTCAGCGTGTTCCGTGCACAGGCCGGAGGGGGTGGGGGGGGAGGGGAGGCGGGGACATAGATTGGTGAAGCAATAGGAAGCTGCGCTGGAATCCAACCGCCTGGGTTTGGATCCGCCCTTCAAGACCATCGATAGGGCTCGCTCTTTCAGGCTAGCAAACGGGTGACTTCAAAATGTTTGATTGGAAGGTGGTACCCGCGACAGTACATGTAGACTTGGGGGAGATATGAGTTAAGACCCTATCTCAATCGGACGGACGCCGCTGAGTCGGCTGAAGTGGACTTTGCAACGGTCGGCACGGCGACTCGCTCGGCGGTGCCTCTCGTGGCTCAAGTCCGCTTTAGATGGTGCACCTCCGGCGTTTTAACATTTTTTAAAGTGAGAGTGTGTTGGTCATTACACACCAGGAGCGCTGCGAATAAACAATGCATAAAACAAGCATTTTTCTGTTAAATTGTCCTCACAATATCTAGTCTCTCACGAAATTCCTTTTTACGGGACATGTGGCCCTCAGAAGTATAGTAATACCCTGTGTAATACACGCCCGCCCGCCCGCCCGCACGACCGCACGCACGCGCACACACACACCAAATGTGGGCTGCAGAGCTCAGAGGTGCTTGTAACATGGGACTGTTCTACAGCTTGACCCACTTGTTATTTGTGTGTGTGTGTGTGTGTGTGTGTGTGTGTGTGTGTGTGTGTGTGTGTGTGTGTGTGTGTGTGTGTGTGTGTGTGTGCGCGCGCGTGCGTGCGTGCGTGCGTGCGTGCGTGCGTGCGTGCGAGAGTGTGTCTGCTCTCCAGAGTACCTTTCTCAACATACTGGCAAAATAGAAGCCAACACACCCACATATTTGACCTCGCTACGTGTGTGTGTATTTGTGAGTACGGATGTGTTTGTGTGCACGTCTGTTGAGCTGTGAGCTTGCAAAATGGCGTGTTTACCAACTGGACAGTGCTGCTGGCTATTTACAGAAGACGAGCCTTTCAACTTAAAGACACAGCAACAAATCAGCTAGTCGCTGCTGCTCTGCCACCAATGCACTTTTATTTAGACGTTTTCTTCGGAGACGTAATGTAACCTGCTCTGCAGATGGAACCAGTTTATGTCCATCTTTGAGCATTTCCATTTTTGAATACTTTATACTTCTACTCTAGCCTCATCTCAAAGGCTGTACTTTTTACTCCACTGCAATTATTTTAAAACTTTAGTTACAAGTTACTTTCTAGATTTCGATTATTACGAAACATTCAATATATATTGAATAACAATAATAGCCAATCTACAGTACAAGAGATCTTGCTATTTTCGAAAGATTCGACTACTTCTTCCACCACTGCTTTTATTTAGTCTTTTCCTTCGGAAAGGTAATGTAACCGCGGCCGTTGTGCAGATGGAAACAGTTTATGGCCCTGAGCGTGCGCCGATGTGCATTTTATTTAGAGCGAAAAGAAAGTCCCCGGCTTTTCTAAACGAGCCATCTCCCTCTCCTCACTTCATCTCTTCGCTTATCACCCGTGGCTCTGTCAATTAAATTACAGTGCATTAATGATCATTGCTTTAACATTAACACCCTCCAGCCTGCTGTTAGGCTGTGATATTCAATTTCACTCCGCTATCTTGCAAAGGTGATTAAAGCGGCTGCCAATTCCCTGTTTCTCGACAACTGCATGGTGACATCATTCTGCAGCCGAAAATGTATTGACTTTTGCATTATACCCTTGTTTGAGATGTAAAAGGTGAACACATTGCATTTGAGAGACAAAGGACGGGCAATCATACCGAGCGGTAGAATGCTGAGGATGGCTATGTGCTGAAAACGCGGACGGTTATTGTTTACTGCCCATGTGCCTATTAATTCAAAGTGCCCAAAGGACATTTCTGTGAGTGCATGCAGTTTCTCTGACTGTAAAATAACCTTTCTAGATCAGGGGTTCCCAGTGGTGGAAGAAGTAGTCTACTCAGGTTTTAAGCAAAAGTAGCAATACCACAATGTAGAAAGACTTAATAATAATTTAAGTCTTGTATTCACAAATTTTAACACACTGCATTTGAATAGGTTAATGCTTAAATATGTGGGCCCTTCAGCCTATAGAGTACAAGTACCCTCCTATATGGCCGTCTGCCTAACAGGACTAACGCCTGACTAACAGAGCAGTATATTTGTTTGTTTTTAGTTTTTTTCCCCCTACATGCAAATGAATATCATGTAAATACTGTAGGCTATAGACTGTAAATCCTGCATGATACAATGTCTACATGTGCTTTCTTGACCCACACATGCCTTACAACTCGAGCAGTGTGTTATATGCCCAGCCGACTGCCCATTCTGAGTAGCATGGGTTCGGGGTGGGATAGGAGCCTAAAGATAATTGGCCCGTGGCCTCCTTGAGTCTTAGGGGCCGTGTCCGCCGAGATAGTCGGGGGCCAAAGCTGATATTGACATCTAAGATAACACCTCTGGGTAAAAGCAGACAACCTATCCCGTATTAATGTTTAACCCCTTGTCATGTGTTCTAGCCTGGTTGTCATATCAGAAAATAGTTTTTAGGTCATTTTATCATTATATACTTACAGTGGCCCGCATTTATCAACGCGGTGCAGCCCAAATAATGGGCGTACGGCGAGATCACCGCACCTTTCGGCATTTATCAATATATCCTGACGTGGGCTTCATCCTACCATACGCTGAGATCTCACGTCTGGTCGAGACCAGTTGTTGACGTTGGCTGCACCCGTTTATTCCATTCTAGACCTGCGGAGCAGCATTGTCTGACTGTCTGACAGGCATCTGGACACATAATCCACTCCTAAATGTATATCTACTACACTAATAAATAATCCCTGGGAAAATATAACATTTTATAAAGTAATTTAAACAAACTGCTTTAACAGTCATTCAGTTGCATTGGCTATTTTAAAATAGCAGATCTGCAAGCTCAAAAACGGGTCGCATCGCAACACATTGTGAGCTTGTAGATCTGCTATTTTCAAAATATACAGCGCTTCTGCGAGCGCATTTTCGGGACTCCCGACGATCTTTTCATGGACAGTGAGGTGTACAAACTTACAGTAGCTTGTCCTATGTTATGGAGTTATGTCATAGAGAGTTTTGAAGACTACAACCTGGCTGGGTTAAGGATATAAACCCGACGCTCCAATCTCTTATTAACGTGGCGCGCACGGAATCACTGCCGCCCGTCCGAGTCTCACGGGGAATATCCTACATGACTGCTTGTGCACTGCTCGGTATGGGTTAAATAAATTAATATACAAACGTATTCCATTCATGGCGATGTGGTTGGTATCATAATATGTCATTCATGTAGGCTACAAGCCTATGTGACAAAGATTGTACCGCTACGGTACGGATTACATGAAAAACACAGCTGGGCGGGCGGGTGTGTGTGTGTGTGTGTGTGTGTGTGAGAGAGAGAGAGGGGCGTGTGTGGCGAGGCGAACGGGGGAAACTATTTCTTATTGGCTTTTCATGAGGATGTCTTTGGTCGTATTCTGGTTCTTCAATCTTCATGTCGTAAAATCTGGGCGTTTTGAGAATATTTAAGGGCGTGTTATTTAAATGACGCTCGTTTTCAGACGTGAGATTTATCAAAGCTCCGACCTGATATACGCTAGGATCGGCTGTATAGGATCCTTTGATAAATGTGACTTCGACGTTGGTGTACGGCCGAATATATGGAAAAATATAAGCCGGTTTATACGCTCCGTTGATAAATGAGGGCCAGTAAATCTGACTTTTTCACAATACTGACAAGTTATTTAAAATGTACTGCTATAATGTTGAGCAAAGTTGCTAATGTTTGTACTGCTAATGTGGTAATGTAATGGAAATGCATTAGTTGATGCTGGCTAGAGTTATGATGAATATTATTTCAGGAGCATAATGCCCTGGTTTGCTGCTTATGATCACACGCATTAGACAAGATGGGGTGCTGTATTGATATAGCACAGACGGCACCAGAGGTCTACCAGTGCTTCCTAGATGGTGATTTTGTTGCCAAGGAGACTAAACACCGCTTCAATGAAGTTCCTTTTGACCTTCGCCTTGAGCCTATCAACAAAGCTGGAATAGTTGATGGAGAGCCTTCTACCCTAATCAAAGACGACACCCATGGAGTGCGGATAAGTCCACACTTACTTTGCACACATATTGCTCAGTATTCTGGCTATTGCCCTAGCTGCTTTCCGAACCGTTGCTGTACTTGCATGATGTACAGTTTGTATGAAACTCCATTATTGCACAATACATTTTAGAGCCAGATGTGTTTTTTTTACGTACGCATTTTACGTCACAACGCGTCGCGACTTGAGGAAGTTGATAGCTTCAAGATCTGTTATTTTTTCTCTCCCTTCCAACGGCCCCTCCCCTTCTTAGAAATGTTATCTTACTGCTGAAGGCTGCACTCGCAGTCACTGGAGACAGACAGACACAATGTTGTTCCCTAACAGCAACACAACAACACGGCCGGATGCGGATGGACTTTCAAATCAATGCAGTTTATGGTCTAATGTGCAAAAAAAAACTCTGCTGCACACAATCTCTCTCTCACCGCGTGTGTGCCAATAACACAGACCCCCCCCCCCTGCTTCGTTCCTATGTACGGTTTGTGTGTGTGTTTGTGTGGATCTATGACTCACTGTGGCCAGGTTTGGCGAGACCGTGCGTGCAAACACTTATTTGGTGCGTTCTAAGTGACGCACGCACGCACGCACGCACGCACGCACGCACACAGAAGCAAGAGCGATGCGGGAACGGAGCCATATTCAGCACCATTCGGTTTAGCTGCTACAACTCATATTTTTCCTGTCCTTTATAATTGTGTAGGCTACATGAGAGAGCATTAAACGATAACGTAGATAGTGAGTGGCCTACTAGGCTACAACACAAGGGACATTCAAATATAAAGCTGACATGCAGCGGGATATCATTACAGGCAGCTGTGCATAATTGATCAAATAAGCAACACTCATGATTCCAGGAGGAGAGAGAGATGGGAGAGAGAGAGAGAGAGAGAGAGAGAGAGAGAGAGAGCGAGAGAGAGAGCCACATGAGTTGGCCACATGAGTGTTTTGTGATTGTGTAATTTGTATACTAAAAAGTAAACCCCGCCAATCTCCAGACCGGCGGGTGGAAGTATCGCGAGACAAGATTTAAAACGTGATTTCAGTAAAACAGATTTGTAAACAGTAATGGCGGCGCCCATGTAGCAATAACATTGCACGACATCAGACAGTCCACACACGACAGATATATGCAAGAAAAAACTATTTTCGAGCAACAGAAATATGCGGATTTAGCCAGGCACCAAAGACTCCCGTTCTGAGCTGCTGTGGGGGGAGGGGATTTCTCAGAAATGGAGAACATCGCTCGTTATGAACTGGACCACTCTTATGATGAGTTAACAACCAAGAAAATCTGCCACTGGAACACAAATGATTTGGAATTCCTTGACTATGCTTGAGTTCAAATGTGTATAAAAGAACTGATGAAAGTGCCTGAAAATGCCAAACATGTTTAGTAAAGTTAGTTATATCTTTATGTAGTCCCACGTGATCTGCTTTTAATGACGGGGACACAACCTTGGTGTATAGCCTATTACATATCGTCTCTATCGGGTGGAAACCTCATATGTCCAAAACTGTTACTTTTCAGAATTCAAATAAAAAATTATCAGATCTACAAGCTCAAAACGCGCAGCTTCGTGCCACGTTTCGAGCTTGCGTGTCTCCTACTTTTGATGCTTTTGTGAGACGCTGTAGTATGATCAAGTAGGGCATTCATTTACAAAAACGCAAAAAGATAAGAGGTTTCTGCCCAACAGCAACCACACGTAGGTGCATATTACAGTACATACTGTATGTATCAACTGGTGACGTCCTGTCCTTATGGGCCTAATCAGTGTAAGAGGTCAGGGGCCCAATCAGCCTCTCCTCTGCTTTGTGTCTTTCCGACAGTCGGTGCATTAATGAGGTCGTCGTTGCTGTCGTGCAGAAACCTTGTATCTGCAAGCTTCACTTTTGTAGTTTTGTAGTTCTTTTCGTAAAAGAATACCTTTCTTCATTATACAAGAGTGTCACAGAAAAGTAGTGAAAAGCTCACAATGCGTTGCGACGTGTTGTGAGCTTGTAGATCGGATAAGTTAACTATTTTTAAATGTTTTAGAAATAGTTTTAAAAAAAGGAACGGTTTTGGACGTACAAGGTTTCCACCTGACAGTCACATCGTGCTACTGTGTGCATGCTGATCTTAAGCTGATTAATTCCTTAACATGATTAAGTCCAAGGGTATCTCTGATCAGTAGTACTGGTGCGGGGGCATTGTAATGCACTTTTGTCCAAGATTGGAGCAGTTCTTTTTTTCCCTTTTTTTTCTCATTAATTGTGACTTTAGGCCAACGCCTGACTTTTAGAGGTCACAGCCAACATGGAAACAGCTCATTCAGTTAATGGGGGTGAAGTGGCACACGGCAACTTGTGTGCCATGTTAATAAAACATATATGCTTTGTTGGCCGGGGTCCCCCTGGGGTCTATACTTGGTCCCCTCCCTTTTAATGAATGAATGCATGTTTATTTTGAACAGCAAATAACAGCAAAGCACACATGATAACAGTACACAATAAAAAAAATACAAATTATTCGAAAAGGAGCAGGAATGAAGCACATACTTTTGCGGTCCTACCCTCTTTTTTCTGTTTCAAAAGGAACTTTAGAAAGAGACCAATCCTCCTTGCCGAAAACAGCCGATCTACAAGCTCACAGCATGTTACGTAGTGCTGTAGGTGAGTGTGTTAAGTGAGTGCTGATTTTATTTTTAAACACAAGGTTTTAAAGTGCTTGTTCAGTAACGGGGGTCTCCCCATCTCTTCAGCACATTAGTAAACAGAAAAAAAAAGAAGAAAGAAATAATTTTCAGCTTAGCTGTCATTGGTCTACTTTTATGGGGACTGTGATTGGTGTAGCCAGCATTTTCAGCGGAACTAGTTTACTTTTGTGGGGGCGTACTGTACATACATGCAGTACATAGACCAATCCTCTTCTGTATGGCTGGCATGGTATTATCATCTAGTTACTGAGAGCTTTATTTTATTCTTGTTTAATTGGCAGAATTCATAACACACAAAAAAAGAAACTGTATTAAATCTGTAAATAGGTTTTCTCACACTGTTTACTTGCACTAATGCACATACTGTATACGTTTATAATAATAATAATAATAATAATAATAATAAGGGTAATAATAATAATAATAATAATAATAATAATGCTTTATTTGTACAGCACCTTTCAAAACAATGTTACAAAGTGCTTCACAGGAGAAGAAGTTTTAAAAAGGAGGGAAAAAAGGGGCATTCCAGAGTGTCGGAGCTCTAATTGCAAAAGCCAGATCTCCTTTTGTTTTTAGCAAGCTTTGTCCGAAGATCTCAAGGTAAGGGTCAGCTCATATGGGGTGAGTAGTTCAGAAATATAAGAAGGAGCCAGACCCGACCTGGCCTTAAATGTAATTAACACATTTTTAAAATCAATTATTTATGTGTTACTGCACATTTTATATAATCCAGATACTGAATTATTCTCCAACCTCATTCTGCACGTTCCCCATTGCTGCTACCGGTACTATTGCCAACTTGATGTTCATCTTTATTTTATTATAACCAGTGTGATGGCCCACTTGGGGTTTCCAAGCACGTGGCGATCCCACTGTAAACAATTCAAAACATAAACTGTGCTCAGGGACAAAAATATAAATAAATTATTGGTGGACACGACCCCTCAAGGCCAATACATGTCCCTTCCGAGGTCCTTTATTACAGCAGCCTATATTTTGTTCAGTTATGTCATGTTATTATGTTTATCGTACATTATCGTATCGTATTTTTTTCATGATGTATATTCACCGTTACTTCATGTAGCAGCATATTCATAATTTCTTTCTGTTATACTGTTGCAGTATATTCACCATGACCTTATCTCCATTACCTTTTACAGCTTCATGGTTGCAGCTCCAAACACTTGAATGCTACAATGCTAACTACGTGGGTATTCAGGGAGTTTGTGTTTCCATCTTGACCGTTTATTTTCTAAACATTTATTTCATGTTCATTTCATTATAAAAAACACACAGACAAGACAGTCTAATTCTGAACTCTAGAACATTCCTTAGATTTCTAAACACAGCTAATTTAATCTCTTCAGCACAGAAAGACATTGTTTTGGTTCATTGTAAAAATCCAGAAATGAGAGTGAAGCTTTTTTCGTCCCGGCTTTGTGAACGGTGCCACCCTGAACCGTTTGTCTCTGGAACCAATTTGAACATCAGGGGCAACCCATTGGGAGTCAAGCAGCTTCTGCCAGTAATTCTGAATAAATGAGGAAATGAAACCCTCGGAGCCCCAGCTAACAAAGCTAGCCACTTCTATGCTCTCTCTGTGATTGGCAGGTGTTTTATTACTAATCTGACTGGGCATTACGGAGGCCATCTCTCTCATCATTGGGGAGGATGGTAAAATGATTAAACCGTACACGCTGAAAAGGACCCGAGAAAGTGATTGAGTCCGCCGCAGTTGTGACGAGACACAGCTTTTGCAGTTGTGTGTAAATGAAAAGTCGTATCGGTTTGGCCGCTGCCGAGCTGCCAAGGCTTCTTGCTGTCAGTCATGATAACACTGTAGGTGCAGGGTGGTAGAGGGTGGCATTCAGGAAGCATAAAGGAGCGCTCAAGTCTTTCTGCGCTGACAAATCCCTCCTTTCCAATCTACTCAGCCTGGTTATGTATAATGAGCCATGGCCAGAAGATCCCTAGTTGTCATTCTCCCCTACCCCCCCTACCCCCCCCCCCCCCCTATTTCTTCTTCTTCTCTTGTACATTTTTTTCACTCTTCATACCAGTAACCTGTAAGCTGATTGTATGACATTCTGTATAGTAGTGTGTATATCTGTCTGTCTCTTATATGTCATCATGATTTGTGTGCATGGGGATCTCATCTTAAACAAGCTCAGTGCTTAATGAGTCTCCCAGTTTAGTAGACCTTGTATTGTGAATTTGTACTTCCATGTACTGATGTTCTCATGTCTTACTAAATAAAGTACAGTACATCAATCAATCAATCAAAGGGCTCTCTGTGTGTCAATCTCTGTATGTGTCCAAATATCTCTGTATGTGTGCGTGTCCAACTGTGTCTATCCATTGTGTGTACGTGTGTGTGTGTGTGTGTGTGTGTGTGTGTATGTGTGTAGTATGTATGTGCGTGTGTGCGTGTGCGCACCTTACACAATATTTGTTCAATTTTGTTAACCTTCTGTTAATTTCTGGGTCTATTTTTACAGGCCTGCAGGCAGCTGCAGCTACTGTGAGCTCCCCCCCCCGCGTCTTTGCCAGTAGAAGCCTGGCTGGAGCACAGAGAGGCCTCTGGCAGGGGACAGTGGCGCGCCGTTGCAGGCTGTGTGGTGGTGGAAGACAGCCATCCATGACTTGACTCGAACTCAGGACCGCTCAGAGACATGGATGAGCCTCTGTGTCTCACAACACAACAATGTCATCTGAAGGCTGACAAAGTCGACACGCCAGTCAGTGTGTGCTGTGAATACAATTCACCTCTCTCTAATAGAGTACGCTTTTTTTAACCCCACTTTGCTACTACCTTGCCTGTAGCGAATTTGTCTTGTCTACGGGAGGTACAGCACCGTAGTAGTAGCCTACACAGTAAAATCCTTATAGTGTTAATTTAACTCTTGAGAGGGTACAAAAGTGTTACATTTGGACATTTGTACCTCCTGGATGGATATTTGTACCGCCTGAGCCATTGTCACTGAAATTAACACTGAGGATGTACAGTATAGTCAGCCAAAGAGATGTAGCCCTTAGAGCTTGCCAGAGGTGGGGGATATTCTTTTAACAATAAACCGCACTTTGTCGTATGACAAACAGCGAAAAAAATTGTTTTATATATTATTATTTTTTTATTTTTGTTACAATGGACCACAATTGTGGACAATAGACCACCAGCAAATCTACCAACCAGTCCCTTATTTATCAGTACCTTAACCTTCAGGTGATATTTGTCACACAGCTTTACGTAAAACGACCGCTGTTCCCTGTTGGATGCGAGCCTGAAGTGATGACAGGAGACGGGGCTGATGACTGTGTGTGTGTGTGTGTGTGTGTGTGTGTGTGTGCGTGTGTGCGCGTGCGTGTTTTGCTATACTTGTGAGGGCCAAATGTCCCCTCAAGTATAGTATAATTTCAGAAACGGACATTGTGAGGACCATTTTCCTGGTCCTCACACAAGAAAGTGGTTACACATTTTAGAGTTAGCCCCAGAATTAGGATTCAGGCCGGGGTTAGGATTAGGCATTTAGAGGTTAGCTTTAGGGGTTATGGTGGGAGATACAGTATGCCAGATGTATTTTATGTGATGATGTCGCACTCTGAAAATAGCTGATGTACAAGCTCACAGCTTGCACGGCGTCCCGTTGTGAGCTTGTAGATCAGCTATGTTTCAGATTTAGGTTCAAGGTTAAAACGCCCCCAAAAAAAAGAGAATAAAAAATGACATGTTGATGTCCTCACAGGTATTGTAATACAAAAGTGTGTGTGTGTGTGTGTGTGTGTGTGTGTGTGTGTGTGCCTGTGCGCCTGCATGGCGGCAAACAGTCAGCCCAGCTATCAGGTCTGTGATCGTCAGACACACAGACGCGAGGCGCTGACATCACCGCCGCCTGTAAGCCTGAGGATCAATGCAGATGGAAGGTAGGGATAAGACTGACGGGCTGTCAGCAACCAGCAGCCCAGACTTCCTGCGTTTTTCTTTTTTTTTAATCAGTTGCATCATAAGCCTCTGAAAGACTCTGAAATACAGTGATGTTCTGGGGAGGTATATGGAAAAATAGAAACCGCATGCCATAATAAGATTAAATGCCTGAGCTATGGAGCAAATATTACATGATCCAAACAATACACCAGAAAATAATTCGGTCTTGGGGCACTGCAGGGTGGCACATTGGTAAAGTGCATGCCCACCTCCGCGGAGGTTGAGGGTTCGAATCCACCATGGTGCATCCGGCTTTGTCAAGCATCTACACACGAACACAATTCCGGGGAAGGAAGCAGGGCGGGAGGGTGTTAATTGTCACTGCAGGTACTCCTACGGGCTGTGGCGGCACCTGTTGGGGCAAGAGGAGTAGGAGGAGGGCCCTGCGTACCCCCCCGGTGGAGGGGGGTACGTAGAAATGTGTGTGGGGAGGAATCAATTGCCATCAATTGGAATCAACTAAATTAGGGAGAAAAGGGGGGTAAAAAAAATTAAAATTAAAATAATTCAGTCTGATGAAGAGTGCAAGCTCGAGCCCAACAGTGTGCGTTTTTTTTTCTTTTTTCTAGTTGTTCTTGGCCCAGCATCTGCCCAGTTCTTGGGATTAGATGTGCACGTCTTGTTTTCCTTACCAAACAATACAATCATAGTCATAATCTATTCACGAGAGTGCATCCGTTGTCTGGCCTAGTCTAGAGTACAGTAACAATTGTACTCTGATGACCTTTTTTGTTCTTTTTGTTTTCCATCTACAAGCTCACAGCGCATTTTTGGCAAATGTTCCCCCCAGAATATGGATGCTGGGGTTCAAGTGTTTAAAAAAAAATCTGTATCTAGTTTTCGACTAGTGGCTGGAGATTTAGAGAGTTTTGCCCCCTTTACTGAAAAGACAGACACTCTCCATTGGTGGAAGACTGTGTAGTTGTTCTACTAGAGCTCTGCAGAAAAAAAATGAAACAAAGATATAACATTCCAATTTGAGATTGCTGAAAATCGTGAAACTTACAAAGGTAACAAGGTTGTTTTTCATATACTTTGTGTGTGTGTGTGTGTGTGTGTGTGTGTGTGTCTGTGTGTGTGCGTGTGTGTGTGTGTCTGAACAGTCACTGTATTATATACACTGTATGCGCTTACACCCGCCTGCTGACTACTGAATGCCACCATGATATAACCCCTGATATGTGATGTCTGCATACGCCATCAAAGATGAGTATGGTTTCATTGCCGTGGTCCTCTGACGTTATCGCCGCACTGAAATATACAGGTGTCATTAACACAAACCCTGTCACCCCAGGACCACCGCTCATGGAAATGAGCATTCTATGAGGCCGGCACACGGCTCCTCATGCCTTATTTACATCCCTCATAAATATGGAAAGCGATTATGCCACAGGCAAGACAAAGCGTCTCCTTTTTTTTTTCTGTAATTGCCGTATCCTTGTTTATCTGCAAATGTCACCGTGTCAACTCCTACGACGCCGGATCTGATGATGTGCATTTGCTGAAAGAGTCCACGGAAAACACGCTGTCTTCCCGAATGCCGTCAACTGTGTCAGTCTTCTTTTGATTCGCGGACTGAAATTGATTTCACATGTGTTGACCTCTCAAGCAACAAAGGAATGTCTGGAGATCTCTCGTTTGCTCTGTAGTAGCTCTGTAGAAAAGTACATACCGTCGGTGTTGGGCGGAGACTTCATTATGTCCGAAACGGTTGCTTTGCAGGAAATGGAAAAAAAGAACCTGAGTTCCAATGGATCCAATGTAGTTATTAGTCACAAGCTCGTGTTGATACTTTTCATTGGTTCAATATTTATTTATAAAAGAAACACAGACCAACTTAATCACTTTGTCTTAAAAAAAAGAATTTAAATAGCTGATTTTCAAGCTCAGGTTGCTACTTTCACGACAAAGTAGGACCTAAATTTACGGGAAAACAAGAAACAAAACAAAAACATAAGAAGTTGAAATATTGACATACAAGGTCTCCCAGAAATGATATGCTCAGGCCTATTAGTCACCATGCTGTGAGCCCAAATTTGCTCTTCAGATTGGAGGCATTGAGCAGAGTTACGACTTACTGTGCAGTTTATGAGCAGATAGCCGTTCTTCGTCTTCCTCGATTCTTGACACGGTGAGAAATGCATCGCATGCTGCAGGGATCGGACCTACAACCTCTCGGTTACGACGCAGTGTCTCCAACAACACAGTTTATCAACATGCCACTTTGTGTCACATCATGTCATCCCCTCTCTTTCTCTCCGGTCCCACCACTTTCCTGCTGTATCTCTCATAACAGACAAACCCCTCAGGCTATGATCTTATAAAGGCAGAAGCAGTGTGCTTCAAATGGTGTGGCAAGATGCCAGGTAAACAGAGCAGCATGAGGACGATGAAGAAGTGTCTTTCCTCTAGATCATGTGGCTCTAAACCTTTTCTGGATCGGGGGTCGTGTGCATTTGCAGAGCATGTTTATCGATCAAGCGATTGTGTTCCGGCTTTGATCTATATGAAACTAATGTAATATAATTCAAGTTCCTATTCATTGGTATCACAATGAAAACTTTTTTCAAGGTTCTAACGAAAAAATGCCATAATACAAATGTATAGTATAATATACTATACATTTTTATTATGGTATTTTTTCGTTGATGATATTATCATCAATACAATCTTAGTGTTTTGACTAAGATTGTAATATCCTCATGGCCCACCAGTGGGCCCCGACCCCCGATGTTGGGAATCGCCACTCCAGGTCATGTCCACTTACTGAAGCCAAGGACTCTCACCGAGAAGTCTATACTCGCTGCCCAGTGAAGGGGTTGTTATGACAACGCTGCATGCAATGAGTGCTCTGTTTTTATCCTCTGTTTTTATCCTCAGAGAAAAAAGGTCACGGTATGAATGAAATGAACCAAAAGTGTGTTCTTGTTCATTTTAGCCGTTGTGCAGTTGCATTGTATCCTGGCTAACAAGACTAGGCGAAAACCTACTATATGAGTGGACGTGTGTATGTGTGCTAGATAGCTTTGATTTGAAATGACAGATGAACTAGAAAAAGTGCTCCTCGGAGCACAGGTCTCCGCCAGGTCAGGTACGTTATGGTGGCCTCCTGGTGGCGCTATAATAGGCCAATGTGAAAAGGGTGCCATTTGTTCGAGGGCTTTTCACTGCAATCGGACTCTGCATTCATGATTTGAGGCATTTTCTTCCAAAAATGTGTTTTGCTAAATTAGACCTGCTGGTGGCGCTATAACAGGCCAATGTGAAAAGGGTGGCATTTCTTCCTCTGCTAAATAGAAATGTGCGTGTGAAATTTCACGGAAATCGCAAGCTGCGTTCATGATTTGAGGCATTTTGTTCAAAACGGATCAATCCTGCAAACTTTGGAAGCCAATCTTAGGCAATCAAAATGGAATATGGGAAATCGGATAAATCCGTGTTGAGCACATGACTAGAGTGTATACTGTGTACCGATTTGTGTGATGTTTGGACAAAATCTGTAGGAGTAGTATCAATAAATGTGTTTTGCACATATCAGCCTCCTGGTGGCGCTATAACAGGAAAACACAACAACTTGAAGAGACACAAGCGTTCACCACAAAGAGATCAAGTTATAAGTTAACAAAAGGTTTGGTGGTGGTTGTTTACAACGTAACATTAAACGTGGTGTTGCGTGTCGGCTTAATGTTCCAACAAAAACACTAATCCGACCACAAAGTGCCCAAACTAATGCTGACGAACTTACATTAGCTTCTTAGCATGTAGCGATAAACTTACACCTGGTGTTTGCACTTTCTCCATTTACAGCCTGTACATCTACACAAACGTTCAGATTTCAAATATAAAGTGCTTACCTCATGGCCAGGGATGTTACAATTCTATTCGGGTAACCCATAAGTACCCATATTTTCCGTATTGTCCAATAAAAAACATTTTAATCCGATCGGTGGCCATTTTCTCCGTATTTTCTCCATGCTTTCAACTCCGTGACCCTATCGGTTGGGAGGTGTAATTGCACTCTGATACACTATAACTCTATGAGAAAATGACCGCCAATCGGATTAAAATGCTTTTTATTGAACAATACAGAAGTTACGGGTAAATTGTAACATCCGTGGCCACGGAATAAAAACGTTATATTTGAAATCCGAACGTTTATGTAGATGTACGGGCTGTAAATGGAGAAAGTGCAAAAAACAGGTTGAAGTTTCGTCATGACTGTCATAATATGACCGTCATGTAATGCTGCTTTAAATTTAGTAGCAGCAAGCGAACTATAGTAACTTGTAAACAACCCAGTGTGCAAACTGTGCACAAAACACGTGGGCAGCTATATTATTATTACCATTATAATGTAATTATATATATATAATTATAATAATAATAATAGAAAGACGTGAAAAACAAGCCCAAAGTCGCTTATAATAAGCAGACATGGCAACATAGACTCGCATAGACTCGCTGCATATGCTCATCTACGGGCCGCTCTGCGGGGGGTCTGGAGGTGTCGACTGCTCTTGCCTGGGGGAGAGAGGGGGAGAACGGTCAATTTAGCCGAAATATAACGGCTGGGATGGTATATATGGTATATATTTCATATTTATAATACGTTTCAGAAGAAAAAAAAAACGGAGATGATTTGAAACAAATATTTAGGAAGTCATGAAAGGGGAACTTTCTCAGAGCTTCATGAGAGAAGATAATCCACTTTAAATTCTCAAAATCGGTCATATTGATGGCTTAGTCATGCAAGTGTTAAGAGGTATGATGCGTCCGGTCGAGGCCTCGGGCCGTCAATATATTTTTTCAGCAGCAGCTAAGTACTTTCTTTGTGGTCATTGTTCGTGGTTGTAATATGCAATGGAATCGCTGATGGCCTGCTAAACTCTGACCTTTACCCCAGGGGAAGTGTTGCTGTGTTGTTTTGTTTTTTTAGAAGTATGAAGGTAATGTTTTTCGACTGATTTGTATTTTGTTTCCGTAAGTAAATACGAAATACGTTGCGTTTATAATTTGTGCATGCGGAGCGGCTCTGCAGACGCTTCTGTGTTTTTCCTGCTAAAAACATGCACTTATTGTGAATGTGATCTAGGGCCACACGTTTCTTGGCAATACACATTTGGCTGGCTTTTCCCCATTCTCCCATTGTGTTTTCCTTGACAAATTACAGCTCATGTCTGTACTTGTTTTTTTGCCTTTCTCTTTCTTGCTAGCTTTTGCTAGTCCTTTGTTCATCAAGTGTCTTCGTGCATTTTTAGGGTACACAGAGTCGTTCGTTATATCATTCTACATATCCCATTCATAGAAATGCTGTATTGTGGAGCTTAACATAGCCATTATGTTGTTGTACGTTCGAAATCACGTGGCTGTTACGTCATTGCGTGGGGACGAATCACCCTGCGCATCACCGATCATTGGTCTTCCTGTTGGAACTCCCAAGGCACCTAGCGGTTTTTCGGCCATCTTACTTTGTAGTTTTTGGGAGCTTTATTGTTGTTGTTATGCGTTCGTTCTGTGGCTCCCTTTCTTTTCTGGACGTCTTTATATCTTCCTTCATTTTTTTTATTCTCTTTTCTTTTATTTCTCTTTGTGTTGTTTCTCTATTTTAGTTGGCTTTTCATGATTTATCTCACAAATTGTACGACTATTGTGAGCTTTTTCACAAGGCTTTTGCCACAAAATACCCTTCAATTGTACGAGTTGTTTATAACTTTAACTACGCTCAGGCGTTGGATGTTATACAGACTTACTTTCACACAACTCTTTTCCTTTCAACTCTTTTAATCAAATTCCGCTGCTTCCATGTGCTGTTTTTGCTGCGTTCATGATAGCGCTGCTTTGGTGAGTGTGGTTTAAATTGTGTGTTCTTTCTTTTCACTTTTAACATTTTTAGAACTCTGGTATGCTGTTTGTTCTGAGGTAGTGTGGCCTTTATTTAAATTTGTTTTATTTCCATTCTGTTGATAGTATTGTTATGGTATCCGTTGAGATGGACGCAGACCTTTAGATGCATTTTGTTCCATGGATTTGTTTCCGTTTGCCTGTCGGTATGTGTGGCCATGTATGTGTTTGATGTTTTTGTGTGTACTTGAAGCACTTGGTTGTACGTTTTGGTGAGACTTGTTTTTCCTGTTGTAGTGTATTGAAGGTGTGCTAGTGATGCGGTGGTGAATTGGATGAGTTGAGGTTGTGCGGTGGATGCAGGTAGCTTGAAATCATTCTTAATTTTTTATATGAGTAAGTTTTTGCAGTGTTGATGCAAGCGGCTAGTTCCAGTATACATTTTTTTAAATAGGTAATATTTGTGGTGTTGACACAAATGGCTTATTATTGAGTTGGGATTCATTTTCGACACATTAAAAAAAAATTGTCTTGGGGAGATGTTTATTTTTAGACTTAAAATTCAGATATTACGGTGCCTATGTGTGCTTGAAATAGTTCGATTTTGATCTATTGTTGGGAGGGATTGGTGGATTTTACTTTAATTTTTCAACTCTAGTCTGTTAGTCAAGAGTTGAGAGGGGAGTGAATGGAGAGATAGCTAAATAGAGTGAAATGATTGTTTAAGTACTCAGTTGAAACTAAAACAGATGCAACTATTTAGGCCGAAAAACAACGACAATGATCTTTTTGGATTGTGAAATGTAGTTGGAAAAAGGACGAAAATAGTGAGCTAATGTAACAAGTATGAGTAGGAGTTTTAGATTATTTATTTCAATCTGTGCAAAAGTACAGTACTGAGTACTTTAAAAAAAAAAGGGGAAAAGGTTTTGTTATAATTAGAATTTGACCCATTTTGTACTTTATTCATGGCAGTTTTAATTATTTAGCTTTTCTATAATGTGTTGTTGTGATTGTGTTGTCCATTTGTGTTGAATCAACGCCGTTTTCGGAGAGATTGCAACCTGGGAGTGCACGCCTAGGAGATTCTGTTACTCTGGCCAGAAACAGAATTGTTTGTATTCTTTTCGGAGGGGACTGAGGTTTGATCACAACTGGAATAGCATAACATGACCGTGTTTGGATCTGTTGGTACTGTAGATATCGAGGGACATGTGATAGCTAGCATGTGTGCTTCAACTAAAAAGATACATTTTATTTAATCGACTAAGCTGTGAATGGTACATACTGTAGATGGTGCTGATTTTGAAACTAATGTTTTGGTCATAATTGGAGGTTAAAATGGAGGATTAAGCAGTAATTTCACAGGCCTTCTGGGTGCAGAGGTTCAGATATTTCTTCAAAAAGTATCTGAATCATGTGCATTATGGAGATTTTTGTGATCTTTATTTGATAAATAGGACTTAGATAAGAAGACTTTCTTTTCAGGTTTTCTTGAAAAAACACAGACCTTTCTCTGGTTGTGCTTAATGTAACTGTAAGATAATCTTTGCCTTAATTGAATGACAAACTTATAAAACAGTTCCAGGTCTTGGTCACTATTCTTTTAAATATCACGATTCGAGTAATACACAGCGTTTCGATCGTGGGCTAAAATATCTAATTCAGTGGCTCAACACTTGTGCTAAAAAATAAGCTGGCTAAGGAATAGATAGCATTTATATTATCTTAGCATAACAGTAGGTGAGGTTCTGTGCTCATAATATGACTTGAAATGACCACATTCTTTTGTTTGTTTGTCTTGTCAGGAGCTGGGGGAGAGTAAACATTTGGCCCCATTGTGCAGAGTTCAAGGTAAGTGTTGGGATGTTGGTTACAGGGGTGGTAAGAGTAATTTTCTGGAACAGACCTGAGCGGTTGGCACGGTTAGAATGTCAGTGGGTGATTTGGTTTTCATACTCTTAGTGGAGTTCTCAATAGCGGCAGACCTTGAGGGTCACAATAAGTGGCTGGGGGGAACCTTTCCTCGTGCTCAAGAGCCGACCGTAGGAATAAGGTAGTAAGTTAGTTAAGAAATTGGCAGATAGATAGGGGGGTTTGTTCCATTTTTGTTTAAACTGCTCTGCACCCTTGTAATGAGACATCACCAGCACTGATCTTTGTAATCTGTATCTAAGTAAAATAGATCTTAGTATGCTATAAGGAGTGTACACATTGACAAAATATTGAGAGTAAAAATTCTGTTATAATTAACTCTAGGACCAAGAGGGGAACGCTTACAGAGATTAAAATGATGTGAAAATAGTGGGAATTGAGGTGGAAATCTGTATACTTAACAGTTTTTGTAATCCAAATCATGGTGAAATACATCTTAAAGGCCATGCCTCAACTAAAGAGATTTTAGGAAGATCACATGTGTCCTTAGTACTTACAAATTTTGAAATTATCGTCAGGAGAATAGAGTTAAATAGCTGTTGCTACAGTATTGCAGTAAAAACACAGGCATAAAAAGCCGTTTATTTTAACAGGGTGTTTGCGGGGGCTCGTCCATTGACCTCCAGTACTCATGGCTGTGTGTGTGATTGGCCAACAGGGGAGTAGGGGTGGTCTTAAATTATCTGGACCCTCCCCTGTGGGCAGGTTGTGATCTGTGCTATAAATAATGTTGTTTCATGTGAATGCTGTGCGCTGCTAATCAGACCAAAATTGCAGGTAGCCATGTCGGAATGAATAAACAATATTCTGACAAACTACACTTTGACTGGATTCTCCTCCTCCAGGAGCCTCCTCTTTCAGCACGGCGCGGCTATGTGAGCCAAATGCACTGTGACACTCACAGATTGTCACATACTATAAAACAGTGAGCGCCAGGGAGTGAAGGATGTCATATCCCTTCCACTCTCTGTCGGATGCACTTATGGGCGAGCTCTCAGCCCCCGCCGTCATCTGTCATCCCCCGATACTCCCACAGCACTCGCCACGGATACACAGACAAAAGCCTCCTCTGCTCAGAGTTGTAAGTAAACCGCAGAGTAAATGGCCAGCGCGCCGGAGGAGAAGTCCCAAGATGCCGTCTGGAAGCGAGACCGAGTGGCCACCTGTCTGAAGGCTTCCGAGCCGACTGCTTTTTATACAGCAGTGATTCTTTCCTGGATCGCGGCCCACCTATGTGACACTTAAGTGGTCAGATGGGTGGGCTGTGTGCATTTTTGGAGCATTTATTTTAATGATCAATCAATTGATTGTGTTGAGGCTTGGATCATATATTATCATTGAAAGTGTTTTACCAATTATTTGGGGGCCCACTTGCAATATCCTCACGGCCCACCAGTGAGCCGGTTGAGAACCTCTATAATACAGGACAGTGCAGGCTGAGCTGTCTGCATGGGCTCTGTATTGCATTGGTTCTCAAAGTGGGGTCCGGGGACCCCCCAGGAGTCCTCGGGGGGGTTTTAAACACGGGGGAGATACCTGCCTTTGTTTGCTTACAGAAAAATATCATCAGTGTTCTTTTCAAGGGAAACTTTACATTCCATCCGCCCGAAAACACATTTTTGATTCAAGCGCAGAATGTGTTGAAGCATGTTGAATACAACCAATACAAGGTTGGCTGATGGGCTCTACTGGAAAAAGTAGCTGCCTTTGATTGTTCATTGTGAACTCCTGTACAAATACATGTGTACACTTTGAGGTACTAATAGATAAATTAACACTTTTGCCCCCCCCTTCTTACATCTGACAAAAGCTGAGACCCCCATGCACCACACGTGTGTGCACAAACACACTATGGTAAATGGTGCATTTCTATAGCGCCTTTATCCAAAGTTACAATGTGCATTACATTAACCCATACATTCACACACCGATGATGGTGGAAACCATGCAAGGTACCAACCTGCTCATCGGGAGCGATTTGGGGGTTCAGTGTCTTGACACTTCGACAGTAACACAGGGGGAGCCAGGGATCGAACCGCAAACGTTCCATTTCCCCAAGCGGCCGCTCTACCTCCTGAACCATTGCCGCCACTATACTTCTTCTACGACAATTAACAAAAATAGCCATAATGTAGAAGCTCACAACGCATCTCTGTGCATGTACATCGGCTATTGTTGCAATTTTTAAACTTTCAGTATTATTTTTTTTAAGATTTTGAATATTTGTATAACTGCATGGCCAAAATAGGAGGCAGGGTTAAAGTGGATGAAAGAAAGTTGTGATTTTGTGCAACATTTCGGACTACTTCCAGACAGACAAGGCCAGACAAGGCCTTCAAAGAGACAAGCCCTGTGGTGCAACACAACAAATTGAACTGAACCCATTCAACTGAATTGATTTGAACTTTATTATGCCCATCCATGGTCAGGTATTTTTAAGACCCCATCAATGAATCCATAAATGCTTTTTCTCCCGGACATGGATCGAATCCTGCTGGAGCCTTCTTTCACACAGCTGCCCCATGCTGCATCTCTCTCAGATTTCCAATAACGTCCAGCTGTCTCAATAAAGGGAGGACACCACAGGGGAGTGAGCTGCCCAGTGCCCTTTTAAAAAATGCATCTTGAAATGGACTTGGGTACAGTGTTCTGTGAAAGGTATTTGACAAAAAGAAAACACACATATGTACCATCACTGCAACATCCTAAAACAACATTGTTTCTTTAGTTTTGATAACCTCAAGCTTTTTAACCCATTAAAACCGCATCACTTTAGATTTTAGCGTTGGCAACTCAATCAGTGCCAAGTAAATAAATAAATAATTGCCAATAGTGCCAGGGATTTTTCATTTTTCGTACCTTTTCTCCAGTATGATCGATCCCCAATCGTTGCTTGTTTTCTCTCTGCTTCCACGAGAGAAAAAAAAGTGGGTCACCGCGACCTTCCATTCTTTATTTATTGGCTGGTGAATACAGCTTGTTCTCGCCAACAGAAAAAAACAAGAAAGCAGCTAAAAATTGAATTTTCTAAATCAGACAGGGCTGGGTTTGTTGTGATCACATTATTTCCGGATCTACTCTTCTCCAGAAGTCATAGGATCACTCATAGGTTGGGGAACAGCGCCATCTAGTGTAAACACTGAAAACACGTTGTGGACGTGTAGGACGTCTTTGGCACTCTGGGCCTTGGAAAAAAATTTACACACTTATGTCAGTAAAATAGCAGATATTCAAGGTCACAGTGCGTCACTCTGTGCCGCGCTGGGAGCTTGTACATCTGCTATTTTTGAACATTTTTGAAAAATAATTACGAAAAGGTTTGAAGAACTAGCCTACTAGAATCGGCCTCAGGTCTTAATGGGTTAAACAGGCACGTGCCATGTATAAAAAAAACATGACATGGTTTACGCTATTATGCTATTATGGGGGATCATTTAAAAAGGAACATTCAAATCGGGATCAAAAAGGGATCATTTAAATCGGCACAAGGTTCGCAACCAGAGGGGATTGTGAGGTGCAGTTTAGACGCACAAGTTGCACAAACTTTGCACAAACTTTGCACAAAACCCTTTTTCAGTTCAGGGAAGCACGATCTGGATCAATCTACCCACTGACATGAGTGTCCAACTTTCACTTCCTTTGAGGTCCAACAAAAAAAGATGGTTCATGGACAGTCAAACATGTGAACATTTTGAAAAAGGCTAAAATTTGGTTTCTCTACTAACTGTTCACTGTTGTCCTGTTGTCCATATCTTTAATAGGTAAAACATTCTACATTTTTGTACCCTTCGTACTCTAGGGGAGAACGGGGTAAGATGAACCTCTGGGTAAGTTGAACCACCCCCTGTATCTTTAAAACTATACACATGAGTTGTCATATGACCTTAAAATCAGGACACACCCATCATTTCCACCTGGCTGTGAATTTGAGAGACACATTGGCAAAGTGATAAGCATATTTCTACACAAAAAAGTGTTTTTTGCTGGTCAAAGTAAATTTTTAACTTTTCTGGTATAATGATTTTTATTTTAAAGCAAATGTGCCCAGTTCTAAACTTATATATCATGCATGTTGGTGATATTCCAATGTATAAAACCATGTGAATCATTTAGCTAAAGATATTATTATTATTATCCTAATATTAATCACTATTCATATTTTTTATTATGTCTTTACTTCTCAAATTATGCTGTATGACCTTTCATTTGGATGAATACACTCATTTAAGAGAATTTTTCAATATTGTATTAACAATTGCAAATATTAAAAAGTTCTAAATAACAAACTTTATTTAATTGGTTTTATATTGTTTAAATCCCATTAAGAAAATAAATAAGACTATTTGCAAAAGGGAATGTTATTAAATTATTGTTGATACGTGAATACCTCATTTTTTCAAAGTTTAAACTTGAAAATGCAAAATATCATGTGGGTAAATTTACCCCTTGACTAGGATCAACTTACCCCTTACCTGGGGCAAGTTGAACCACATGACCACTTTTTTTTGAGAACCCATATTTTTACAACCATTTGTCATAGATGCACACTCATTATTTCAATTGATAGAAGACATCTTGAAGTTCTAGTAGATGTTTAGATTTGACTTCCATCTCATTTTTCCTTGCCTAGAGGTCAACATAAGTAAAAAGTGGTTCATCTTACCCCGTTCTCCCCTACTGTGTTTATTGAAATGTTAATTGTTTTTATGTAAGAGGATTGGGGACTACTATGGAGAATATTAATATCCAGACAGGGTGAAGTGTGAATATTCGAGCAGTAAAACAGCATTACAGATCATAGCATCAGACTTCCTGGCCTGGGTTGGCAGCCCCTCGGGGCAGAAGCCTCCTGAGGTGTCATCTTGAACACCTCTTATACCCAGAGATGTTATCCTAAATGGTCATATAAGGATATTTGCTATACTAAGTGACAGTATAATATATAGTAATGCTGACTGGTTAAGTTAACCCATTAAAACCTGAAGCCGATTCTACAAATGTCTACTAAATCCCAACAGTTTTCTAAACAAATTATGTTGCTATATCAGTGGTTCTCAAACTATTTCATAATTGTCAAGGACCCCTAAAATTATATGTATTTGGTCGTGGACCCCCATCTCAAAATATTTGGTTCCAGGGACCCCCCAGAAGCAAAGATTTGAGTTAAAAATGTTCGCTTTAAAGGGATTCTAGGCAACTTCAGAGATCAAAAAAAGAAAAAAACTGTTGTCAAACAGTTAGTACCGTTGACTGACAACCCCTTCAGCCAATCAGCAGTTCATTCTCCTTCAGCCAATCAGCAGCTCATTTTCCCCAGCACCAGCTAATATGACGCAAGGGGACTTTAGACGGGGCTATGCCGAAAATAGGTTACTTTATTCGGATACATAGGGGAAAACCGGGACGAACGACGCGGAGGGACGGTTGCAAGTCGGACCTTTTTTCATGCTACACTTAAAATTCGTCCGACGTCACCCTCTTCGCCTTCGGTCGAAAACATCAGACATGTTTTTTTCCCAGTTCTGATCAAAATTGGCAGAGTTGAAGCCACTTTTGTGTATTTCCACACTGTAGTAAAAAATACCCTATTTGAGTGTTTTCCATTTGTACTGCTGTGTTTATTTGGTGCCGATTGTAAATGGATTAATCTGTGGGCTAACTCTCAGTGAAGATTCCATTGAAAAATATTCATTAGCTTTTGTGCTAGCTAGCAAAACATCCGGGGAGGGTAGGGAGGGACGAACGGCGCATTACGCCGCTCGGTGCATTACGGACAGGGAGGGACGAACGGTGCATGTGTAACACAAATTTGAGGAAACAGACAGAGGCGACATTAACATGATACATTTATTTGACTATCAGCATGGTCATTTGCTCGTAGGATTCTACTGAAGCATCAATGAGAGTTAGATGTCAGAAATGTAACATATGTGCTTGTTATAGGACATTTCATCCGACCGCGCCGTCCGCCCCCCCCCCCATGTATGCACCGTTCGTCCCGACTGGCGGCCGTGTGCGGAGAGTAGCGCAACGTCACTTTACTTACCGATTGCGTTCGACTCGTTTCACTAAAATTAAAATGGACTGCGGGTAATGGGAGAGGACAAGTGTGGTTACATGAAATTTATTAATCTCTGCAGGGAGGGGAAATAGAAAAAGGGTGCGCCGTTTGTCCCCGCCCTCCCCTACGTGTCACTGCCCGCCCCTGCCGGTTCTCTGATTTTTTATTTTTAAATAGGCTCTGTCATGATTAATTGACCACATATATGAAGTTAAACAACTAAATTCTATCCAAACGCTATCTTAAAAGTAAATTCCGTGTCTCAAAAAAGTTTAAAAAAAATTTTTAGTTTTAAAACCGAAAGTAAAAACACTGCAGAGAAAACAATGGCTGCCGTTCCATTTTTGTCGGCTGCACTCGGTTCCATTCGGTTTCACTCAAACTCGCCACACAGACACGGACGCTCACATGCGTGTGTTTCATTTACGTCCCGGACAGAGCTGGATACCCGGATGTCAAAACATAAATAGGAAAATACGGATTTCAGAAAGAGGACTGTGTTTCAATGCAGGAAAACACCCCAGCATCATTATATAGTGGCTGATAGAGGGGAAAAAATGCCCAAAAAATATATATAAATATTTTTAAATTTAGGCTTCAAGTTACCTAGAATCCCTTTAAAAGAATACATATATTCACAGATTTGCACACCCATTTTCTCAATAAAAAAATAGCAGATCTACAAGCTCATAGCGCGGCACTCGGTGCAGCGCTATGAGCTTGTATATCTTCTAGTTTTGAATAGCCAAAGTGTCAAATAATGCTTTTTTTTGGCTCAAATCTAAAATTGACACAGATGCGTCCCAGGTCTTAATGGGTTAAGCTTCACTTAGGACAGATTATATGCTGATACAGCGAGTAGAGTAGAAGTCACAGTCCGTAGGGGAAGTGGATTGAAAGCTGCTGTCAAGACCTTTGGACTTTTGACAATGTTTGTCAAACATTCATTTACCAGTTTGGTTTAGGTTATTTACGTTTATTTCTATAACTCTGTGTTTAGTATGTTCTGTGTCTAGGTCTGAGTTCTGTTAGTCTGTTAATTCCACAGTTATTGTGTATCTTATTTTGTAGTAATGTTTGAGCTTTCCTGTCTGCCCTTGTAGGTTGTTACCTGTGTTGTCTCATCCCATTGATTATTGGTTATCTTGTTCACCTGTGTTCTGTTAGTCTCGTCCAATCCTGTGTTGATTGTGCTTTGAGTTGCACCTGTGTCCTGTTAGTGCTGTGTCTACTTAAACTCCCCTGTGAACTGAGTTTTAGTGTCTGTATTTCCGGCCTGAGACTTTGTATATGTTCATACCTTATTGAGTTGAACCTTCCTGCCTGTTGGTTCTGCATTTGGGTCCTACTTCACGCTCATACCCTGACAGCTGCAGTAAAATCTAAATTAGTACTTTGAGAGATTTGCTTTAGACTATGTTCTATGCAGTGTTGATTTAGTCGACTTAAACTATGACGAAAAATGTTCGTTGACTGCCTTTTTTCACTGACGGATACCAAATAAAAAGGAAATACAAACTAAGCTATGATGACTAAAACTATGACTAAATATATTGACAATTTCGTCAACAAATAAAAACTAGACTAAAATGCCAGGGAGGGACTAGTGGAGAAGAGATCTAGTAGGACTAAAACACAAGTCACTTTATGTTTGTTTGAGCTCGGGTGTTGTGCCCTGAAAATAGCAGATCTACAAGTTCACAACGCGTCGTGCTGCGACACATTGTGAGCTTGTAGATCTGCTATTTTCAGCATGCAACCAAGTGTAAAATCAGCCATTACGACACCATCAAGGCCCGCCAAAATATTTTTGTTGACTAGATCAACTGTAAATTTAGACTATATTCTTATGATATTTAGTCGACTATAACTAGACAAAAACATTTCAGATGACTAAAATATGACAAACTAAAGTGGAATTTTATTTAAAAGACTATCACTAAAACTAAATTTGCTGTCAAAATCAACACCGGTTCTATGGTTCAAATACAATTACATAGAACACAAATGAATTTGAACAGATTGGCATTCTAAAATGTATATTTCAGGACTAAATGTGTATTTACATTACATCATGCATGAAGTATTGTTCATTATTATTTGATGACCCATCCAAATAAACAAATAAAGATAAGTCTGTACAAAACAATAATAGATCAACAAGACTACATATATCAATTATCTAACAGAGAGCTGCATCCATAAAATGTATTTTGAGCCCGGGATTCAAATCCGGGTTTCCCATGACGAGAGGCATGAAAATTCTACTGCTGAACTAAGATGGAACAACTTGTCAACCAGTAGTGGTCCTGCCTGGACAGTTTTAACTTTCTCAGTGGAAGTAGAGCCAGGAGATCACCACCAAGTTAACCACCACAGTTATGTTCGTTATATTGAATTAACATACTCTAATAACTTTGTAATCACACACTAAAACATTCTGGATTGCAGCTTTAATTTCCAGAAATATCCATTGCCAATGGCTGCATGTACCACAGTCTTTTTAATCATTCCATATCTCATTAACAATAGCGTCATATAACGTTCAAGCGTAGATATAAGGAATCAGAAGCTACAAAAAGTAGGGTATTTTAGGTATTACCTCAAAACATCATCAATCAACTCTAACCGTTTGGGATTGAATTTTACTGACCGCAGGACCATCTCTGGTTATCGTCCCTCAGTCTTGGCTTGTCTTGTTATTGGGTAATGCTTCATTTCTACTTAGTGGCACACGGGTGTCGCGCACCGAGCATAGCCCGATCTACAAGCTCACAACGTGTTGCAAGGCGCAGCGACACGACGCGCTGTGAGCTTGCAGATCGGGGCTATTTTCGGCGAGCGTCACCCGCGCACGATTAAGTATAAATGAGGCGTAAACACACTGCATCGTAGGGCGGGACACAGGAGCCGCCGCAGTGTGCAAGGAGAGGAGCTCCTCTCCATGCTGACCGAGAGGCAGACTGCAGCAGACCAGGTGATTTATGCTGCCTGTCAGTGGAGCAGATGCTCCGGTGGGAAGCTCAGGCTGGTGCTCAGGTGCAGCAGATGTCCCCTTCCTGATACGGGAAACTCGGGGACTCAACCCAAAAAGGCTCAATGACAATTATATCCACTCCAATCAATTTTGGCTCCACCGATAAGGGCCGGGGGAAGCGCTTGAACGCGCATGCGCCTGCACCCGGTATAGTACACGAGAGTGCACTCGAGTTTCCCTCTAGTGCAGTTGGGTGGGGTGTATTTGTTTAAACAATGCCTAACTCCAACACCCTTGGCTCCGGCGTTAATCGCTAGGTGATGTACTGTTCGGCAGGCATGCAAGCAATCCCACACATCATGCATGCACACACGCGCATACACACACACACACAAATACGCATTGTATACGCTCAGAGTTGAATGAACAACTGAGCATTTCTGTTGATTTTTGCCGGGGCATACTGTATGTGTTTAAGCAATGCCTTCATCCTGGAATCGCCCAATTGGCTCCAGTTTTAATCGGCAGGTGATGTACAGTACAGCGGGCATGGCAAGCAATCCAACACACGCATACACACAAATATTCACATGGCACACATGATTCTTTTTTTCTTTGCTGAGCAGATGAGCTCACGCACTGAGGATGTTCCCCATAGAGGAGCACTCAGAGAGAATTCATGAAGAGTGTGGCATCGCATATCGCACGTGTGTGCGCTGCCAAATCACGGCCATGCATTGTCAGGGGCCCAGCCCTTTTATCTACAGTTAATACATGGATCATTTCCCCCCTTCAAAAAATCTGTGTCTGTTTTTTTGAGGCGAGATGAAAGCTGCTTCCGGCGTATTCACGGAGGGAGGGGGGATGGCAGTGAGAGCGGCAGATGGCAGGGGAAAATCTGGGTTTCAAGTTGAGAGGGAATTGAGTGGTGGTGGGTGGAGGGGGGGGGTTGTCTATTGTTCTTCTGTGTAGTAGCAACCTCCTGACCAGAGAATGTTTTCCCAGAGTACAGAGATTATCTTATCGCTGTACTGTTTATTGCGTTCATACTGCGTCGGCTGCTTTTTTGCCCGGCACGGTGCCTATAAAATTCGGTCATTATGTGTAGAGCCTCGTGGCAAGTCGTTTGGCCCGTTGGATATCTGTTGTACTGTAAGAAGATGAAGGAGGGAGGTGGTCTTTGAGGCAGTTTTACTGCCGCTGAAGAGCAATGGGAGGCTGAGGGAAGCTCAGATCGGGAGTGACGTGCAACACAATGGATCCAATTGGGGACGTTGTACAGTGTGTGTGTGGTCGACGCCTCAGAGTCACTTTAAACACATGGATTGATTGAATGAGGGACATTTTTTGTTGGCAAAAATGCATATACATGACCCTATTTATCTGTTGAGAGGATAAAACACAAAATGATCAAGAGCTTATGTCCATTGTGATCCTTTAAGTGCAAATGTGTGTAAACAGAGTGTTTTGTTGTGTGTCTTGGGAGTAGTAGAGACATACATTAAAATAAAGTCAATAATAAATACTGTAACAGAGTGAGGTCCTCTGTTACCTATGTTTGCACATTTAATGTAACCTTTATTTATTTATTGAATCATATTTTCACAGCATATCAGCACTTTATTAAGTCAGTTACTGTTTATTGATACATTCTTTATCTGAACATTTTGTTGTGTTTCCTATCCAGCTGAGATGGCCACTCGGCTAATTAGTTCCACCTGTGGAAACAGAAATGTTTGGTGATAAGCATGATGTTCAGTAAGATTGGGCTGGACCATAGTCAGGATAGCAGAGGGGGGTGTGATGTGCTGTTGTAGTTGCTCATTTATGTTGTAGTTTGAAGTTATTATATTGGGTAGTTCATGGAGACTTGTAATATACTTGTGTGGGTTAAAGATATTTATGTATTTAATGTATGTTTATTTATGTATTTATTGTATGCTCTCTCATTTAGAATATACCCTGTAAAATGATATAGTCCAGGCTCATTAGCTCAGCTGAGCATAAAAGGCTGCCACTCACCAGTGTAATTAAAACTGTGCTGGGAGTAGAAACCTTCCTGTGTTTGTGATAGTTGGTATTGTTCATTTGCTGAATTAATATACCGGCTGGTTGAACTTTACCATGCCTCTGTACTGAATTTCAACCACCAAGTCGGGCGTTCTCACAAATACATCCATTCAATTTCCATATTCTGGGTATATGTCATAATAGGCGAACATTCGGCAGACATTTGTTGTAGAGGGGTAAAAAAAAAAGGAGTGGGTAAGTTAGATCCACTGGGGGACTCCGGTCAACAAAGTATTTAGCGTTTAAGAGCATGTTAACTGCCAGTGATGCACCTAATACATAATTGACAACTACAGTTGAACACAATATGACAGTGATTGCAAGACGTTCGGAGAACTAAACTATAGCACAGCGTGACTGCATTTCTCCATTCAGGATTCAATAGCTGGAAAAAAAAGAACCACTCTTTCAATATTCCACGGCTTGCAACAGTGCTCCCCATTCGCTGACAGGTGCAGTGGCGACTGATAAACGAAACAATGACATGAAAAAAAAAGAATATCCCACGTTGTTGACATAACCATAACATAACACCCCCACTCCCCCTTCAAAACCCTCTCCACACAGGTGCTTGTGGTGTGTGACACAGAACAAAAGCGACGTTTGTGACAAATGGCCCGTGCATTGATAGTCTATTGTATGTGTGGATATCTCTTCCTCCCACGTTGACAGTCCACATTCCTCTTGTTGTTGTCAAACTCATCCCGGGCCAGTGGTGTTAGAAGTACTCTGATTTATTTTTATACTTAAGTAAAAGTAGCAATGCCAAAGTAAATGTCCTGTATTCAAAATTTTACTTGAGTAAAAATACAAAAGTATTGGCATCAAATATATAATTAAAGTACCAGAAGTAAAAGTACTCTTTATGTTTAAATGTTCACACCTCGTCACGATGCATTGTGAGCTTTTAGATCGGCTATTTTCGAATAGCTGTTGTATAAAATAGGGCTTAAATGATTATGTATGTTTTGTAATAATAAGCAAAGTCTAATAAGTAAGTATGGTGACTAGTTTTCCCATAATTGTAGTGGATTAAAAAGTTCAATGTGGTCCGCACAGGATCTTCCCATTCTAAACCCTGCCTGTTCTTTTCGAAGAAGCTCATCAACTGGATCACTTAATCTATCTAATATGATTCGGCTGAGGATATTACTGGTGACTGGTAACAGTATAATTCCTCTCCAATTGTTACAGTTTGACAGATCTACTTTCTTTGCTAGTTTGACGATGAGGCCCGTTTTCGAGGATTGTGAGTGGACTTGGTCCATAGTAAAGTAAATGAAAAGTACCTCAAAATGTACCTTAAGTACGGTTCTTACAATTCAGAATTTTGGTATTTAGAGAAACAATAACATGAGAACGAGCAACCAAGATCTATCTGCATAGTCGCCATATCTTGGTCAGTCGCTATAGCATCAATCGAGAGAGAAGGTGGCTAGAAGGGGTACAGGGAGAGTGAAATGCTAGGGGCTGGAGTCTGAAGAGATGAGTCTTCAGATAAATCCAGAAGCTTCGACGGCCCAAAAAAGCTTTGAAGGTCAGGCTCTGATTAGTCAACTTTTGACTCGGGAGTTTCTACAAATAGTGCCAATTTGTAAATATACCAATACATTATTTTGTGAAATAAACTGCTTTTTAATTTATATATAAGCTTGTCTTTTTCACACATTTATTTCACTGGTTATAACATGTATTAAAAATGAAATCCTCCCGAACCCTCAACTTAAAATATGTTTTTCTTAAAATCATTTTATTTGGTGGCTTTGCTGCCCTAGCATTTGGTGTTTGAACACTCAAAAAATGGACAACCCCAAAGACAAAATGACCATGCCCCTAAAATGATTACATTTCAGGACTGGCGCGCATCCGCGCATTGCTTGGGTTTTGAGTTATGATGTGTAATTCAGAAAGAGAAGACACCAACATCTTTTTAGTACACAGCATATTCCTGAGTGTTCATTTTACTTTGAAACTGTGGACACTTAACAGATGTGAATCACTGGCTTCTTTCAAAACTGGCCTGAAAAAGCATCTATCAGAAACATAAAGCATCTATCAGAAAGCTACAAGCGGTGTTAGATGTGAATTCCCACTGAAATGAGAGGTCGTACACTCCAGCCGTTTTTCCTTTTTCGCCTCTGTAAATATAGCCATTTGTATTTGTTGATGACATATGTTAATATGTGTTAATATTCTATACTGTTGATGAATTGAATACATGGAACCATAATGGGAACAACTCCCAGGACTTTTTTTGTATTATCCTTTTAAGTGTTTTTACTGTACCTCCGTGTTGTGCTGTTTGATTTTGTTTGACTAATTAAGTATTCAATCCATCAATCAATGCAGTGTAGAATACACTTTCAAACTAAGCGTTCCTGAAAGCACAACAAACTGTGAGTGGTAGAAGAAGTACTCAGATTACTATATTTGTTTTCATCTTTTTGTTTTACTTAAACAAGGGTAGCAATGCCACAATATAAAAACACTTTCTTCTTCAAAACAGAAACAACTAGACGCGTCGCAATTCAGGGCAATTGCAAAGTGTGGTTGCGCCAACGCGAGTCGCGGGTCGCTGCCGCCGGGACTCGAGGAATACGCTGGGAAGAATACCGTCGGAGGCTGTGCTAATTACATTGTCACGTAACTCTGAGATCACTTGCGTTTCATTTTGAGAGGATCGATCCCCCCAACATAAGGTTTTTGCATCAAACGGTGACATTTTGCGCATTTGTGGCGCCCCCTACGGATCAAAGTTGAAATGCTTTTGGGGATTTGTTGAGTAAACCAACCTTGACATGTGATTCAAATTTGGGTTTGACTGGACCTTTCTTTCGTGATTTATGGATTTTTTTGTAAAACAGGCCCCTCCCAATAACTTTGGAAGCCAATTACGGACGAACGGTATGGACTATCAAGATTCCGCTTGGAGATATTCATTGCATGGGTCCAGAGATCATTTGTACCGATTTTTGTGAAATTTGGACAAAATATGTGGGAGAAGGAGCTAAAAGTGTGTTTTGAAGAAAATTCTAAATGGAGGAAAATGTATCCTGACGCGTAATGAATGCGTAATGACCCAAGGAATCTAGGGAAAAATATATATATAATAAATATTTTTATTTTACAACCAACGGTTCAAGAGTTAATAGGCCAAAACGTAAAGTGGGCTGTTATAGCGCCACCATGAGGCCGATTGGTGTAATTATTATTTTTAATAATTTCGCACTAAATTATGAACCTTCCCCAAAGTCTTGTAACTCTCACCCTTACGGTTTCTGAGAAAAAAATACTTGAATGGGAGTTTTTTCATTTTTTCATTAAAGTGGATGGGGAAATTTAATGCACTAATAAATCAATATCAATTAAACTATGGAACTAATCTTTTAGCAAAATACAAGCACATGATTCCCGGTGAAGCCGGTCATTTTGACATATGGCACTAAATTGGGAAAAATAAACTGTGGGAGGAGATGCGCGCCAAAATAAAATGTATCTATAAACTAGACGCGTCGCAATTCTGGGCAATTGCAAAGTGTGGTTGCGCCGACGCCGGTCGTGGGTCACGGCCGCCGGGACTCGAGGGATACGCAGGGAGGAATTCCGTCGGAGGCCGCGCGACGTGCCATTCGAATCGGGTGCCGATCGGATCCCGCCTTCGTGACACGTGCCGTTTTGATTTTAGGAAATAGGCCCCTCCCACTAAATAAAAAGGCCCTCCCACAAATGTAACGGGCCAATCATATTGTCACGTCACTCCTGATATCACTTTTATTTCATTTTGAGAGGATTGATCCCCCCAATAATCATGTTTTTGCATCAAATGGTTACGTGTTGCGCATTTGTGGCGCCCCCTATGGATCAAAGTGGAAATGCTTTTGGGGATTCGTTGAGTAAACCACCCTCAACAAGTGATTCAAATTTGGGATTGACCGGACGTTTCGTTCGTGATTTTTGGCATTCTTTGTAAAACGGGCCCCTCCCACTAACTTTGGAAGCCAATTGCGGACGAAATAATTATCGAACTATCAAAATGCCGTTTGGATATGTTTATCGCTAGGGTCCAGAGATCATGTGTACCGATTTTTGTGAAATGTGGATAAAATATGTGGGAGGAGGAGCTAAAAGTGTGTTTAGAAGAAAATTCAAAATGGCGGAAAATATATCCAGACGCAAATGGGCGTGGCCTATATGGGGAGTTGCGTCATGACCCAAGGAATCCAGGGGTAAAGTTTTTCATTTTACGACCTACGGTTCAAAAGTTATAGGCCAAAAGCTAAAGTGGGCAGTTATAGCGCCACCATGTGGCTGACTGGTGTAATTCTTTTTTTTTTATAATTTGGCAATAAATTATGAACCTCCCCTCCAAGTCTTGTAACTGTAGCCCTTACGGTTTCCGAGAAAAAATACTTGAATGGGAGTTTTTTCATTTTCCCATTAAAGTGGATGGGGAAATTTAATGCACTAATAAATCAATATCAATTAAACTATGTAACCAATCTCTTAGCAAAGTACAAGCAGTCTATTCCCGGTGAAGCCGGTCATTATGACATATGGCACGAAATTGGGAAAAATTCTATTAAATCTCCACCGCAACGCACTACGCCTAACAGGTTATGGGCCCAGGAATGCCAGTCTAAAGCAACAAGGTAACAGAAGAACGAGCTGTTAGCCAAGAGAATCTACTAGTGGGACCTGGATGAAGACGGCGCTGAGAGACTCCCGGTAAAGTGAAGACAGGAGTTTCTACAAGCCGCAACCCAACGTTTGGAGATAAGTGAACTATATAAAGAGAAGTGTTAATGTGGACACAACGTGAAAATGGCTGGAGCAGGAACACCCCAGCAGATTTTATTCGATGGAACAGAAGATAAGTATGATCTGTGGGAGACGAGATTCCTCAGCCGTTTGCACATTTTGAAGCTAAAAGACACTATTTTGCGAGTGCCCACGGGTGAAGCCGCATTAGCTGCAGATCCAGGAAAAAATTAAGACTGTTATGCACAGTTAGTGAATGCCCTGGATGATAAGAGCCTGTCATTGATAAGACATGATGCCGCCGAGGATGGAAGGAAAGCCCTGAAATTATTGAGGGAGCACTATTCTGGAAAAAGCAAGCCGAGGATTCTAAACCTGTATACATCATTGACCACCATACAAATGGCAGACAATGACACTGTTACTGATTACATGATAAGGGCTGAGAATATAATTGCAGCTCTACGTGATGCAGGAGAGAACATGAGTGATGGGCTGCTTGTAGCCACCATTTTGAATGGACTGCCAGAATCATTCAGGCCACTGGCTGTCCATGTAACACAGAACGAGGACGATGTTACATTTAAAGACTTCAAGAGAAGACTGAAGGTCTATGAAGAGTCTGAGAAGATGAGGACGACTGGATCTATGGACAGTGTGATGAAGACTAACACAAAGCAAAGCAGACAAGGCACCAAGACATACAGAAAGGATGGAGAAGCCACTCTAACTTCAGTGACTTGTTACAAGTGTGGTGAAAAAGGACACATTAGAAGCAAGTGCACCCAGAAAGTGTGGTGCAGTCACTGCAAGAGCAACACACACACAGAGTCACTGTGCAGGAAAAAGGGAAAAGAAGACGGAGCAAGAAAGGTTGCAGAAGAAGAAGAGGAGGACAACGGCGACGAGGATCATTGCTTCATGGCCAAGCAGGCAAACAGCGAGAGGCCATCAGCCAACGTAAAGAAGAAAAGCATCATGGTAGACGCCGGAGCGACATCCCACATAGTGAACGATATCGCCAAGTTCAAGAGTTTTGACAACACATTCCAGCCCGACACCCATTCAATCGAGCTGGCGGATGGGACCAAATGCAGCGGGATGGCGCAACGCAGAGGGACGGCGCTGATCTACCTGCTAGACAACGATGGACGTCAACAAAGAGCACAGCTGCATGAGGCACTGTATATGCCGACGTATCCACACGATATCTTCTCAGTGGCAAGAGCAACACATGGAGGAGCGACAGTCACTTTCAAGAAGGGGGACAGCCACATGATCACCAAGAGTGGTAACAACCGGTTTGACTTTCATGAAAGTGGTAATCTGTTTTATTTGCCAACTGTTCAGAAAAATGTTGATAAATGTAATGTGTGCCACAACATGCAAACTTGGCATGACATTTTGGGACATTGCAATTATGAGGACGTACAAAGGTTACTGGGTGTGGTAAAAGGCATGGAGATAAGAGGCAGTGCAGTCAGGCCAGCACAGCTGTGTGAAATTTGTACAAAAGGAAAATTCACCCAGACAAGGAATAGGGAGCCAGACAGAAAGGCTACAGAACCTTTACAGCTGGTCCACACTGATTTAGCCGGTCCCATGAGAACCCCAAGCTTAGAAGGGCACAAATATGCACAGTCTTTTACAGACGATTATTCGGGTGCCATAACTGTGTATTTTCTCAAATCCAAAAGTGATGCAATACACGCCACAGAGAGGTTCTTGGCAGACTCAGCATCTTATGGAAAAGTAAAATGTTTACGGTTTGACAACGGTGGCGAATTTACTAATAGAGAATTAAAAGCACTGTTAACCAAAAATAGGATTAGGCATGAGACATCTGCACCCTATTCACCTCACCAAAACGGCACAGCAGAGAGAGGTTGGCGAACCCTCTATGAAATGGGCAGGTGTATGTTGTTAGACAGTAAGTTGCCAGACACACTGTGGAATTATGCTGTACAGACGGCAGCCTATGTAAGAAACAGGTGTTACAGTAATCGCACAAAGAAAACACCATGAGATGCTCACAGGCAAGAAGCTAGACATGTCCAAACTTCAGAAATTTGGATCTGTGTGTTTTGCCTACACGCAAGAGAAAGGGAAGTTAGATTCCAGATGTGAGCAGTGCATTTTCATTGGATATGATAAGAACAGTCCAGCTTATCTTGTGTACTGTCCAGACACAGATAAAGTCCAAAAACACAGATTGGTGAAATTCCCAAACAAGACAGCCAAAGAGAAAGAAACACAGACACCTGGGTCACACATTGAATGTCAGGACAGAGAGGTACACCCCAGGGTCCTTGACAATGACGAAACTGTTGATGAAAAAATGGGAAATGCATCAGGTCAAAGTGGTCAAGGTGATGTTTCTGTGGCTGAATGTGAACAGCTAAGCACTGAGGGTGAGGCTAGAAAGAACCCACCTAGAGTTAGGAGAAAGCCAGTGCACTTACAGGATTATGAGACTGAGGATACAGTAGACCAACTGGTAACATGTGTAGACTCTTGTTATAGAGCAGTTTGTGACATACCACAAAATTACCAGGATGCCATAGGGTCAACCAAGTCACGGCAGTGGATCAATGCAATGAATGACGAAATGCAGTCACTAGAAGAGAATGACACATTCAAGATCACCCAGTTGCCTCTAGGCAAAAAGGCAGTGGGGGGTAGGTGGGTCTATACTCTCAAGTGTGATACTGATGGGTCAGACAAGTATAAGGCAAGATTTGTTGCAAAAGGTTACAGCCAAAAACAAGGCATTGACTATGAGGAAACTTTCTCACCTACAGCTGACATGACAACTGTTAGAGTTGTCATGCAAAAGGCAGTGCAGGAAGATTTAGTTTTACATCAAATGGATGTGAAAACTGCATACCTGCATGCACCCATTGATTGTGAGGTCTATTTGGAACAACCTGAAGGTTATGAGAAAAAGTCAAAAACTGGAGAAAAGTTAGTATGCAAATTACAGAAGTCCCTATATGGTCTAAAGCAGTCAGGCAGAAACTGGAATGCTCTGTTACATGCATATCTTACTGAAAATGGTTTTGAACAAAATCCTGCTGATCACTGTCAATACACAAGGGACAAACAAAACGAAAAAGTGATTCTGATTGTATGGGTTGATGATCTGATAATCGCTGCTAACAATGAGGAGGTTGTGAAAAGTGTCAAAATGATGCTCACTGAGAGGTTTAAAATGAAAGACCTGGGGAAATAAAACTAATTTCTTGGTATAGATTTTAAACAGTCAGAGGGTCAAGTCACAATGTCACATGAAAGGTATGTGAACAAAATCCTCTCCAGATTTGGAATGCAAGATTGTAGGGTCAGAGAAACCCCATGTGAGTCTAAACTTGAATACACAGAAAATGCTGAAAAAATGGAAGAGCCAAGGATGTATAGACTGAGAGGCAGTAGGAAGTCTGATATATTTGGCTACCTGCACTAGACCAGATTTAAGTTTTGTGGTCAGTAAACTTTCCCAGCATTTTGCTGAACCAAGTGAAGAGCATTGGAGCACTGTGAAGCATGTGTTCAGGTATCTTAAGGGTACAACAGACCGTGGATTATGCTTTAAAAAGGATGACACAGGTAAACTGGGCCTAATAGTCCATAGTGATGCAGACTGGGCCTCAGAGGTTACAGACAGACGTAGCACCACAGGGTACTGTGCCAGTCTGAGTGAGAGAAGCTCTCTCATTTCATGGAAGAGTAGAAAACAACCAACAGTTGCACTGTCTACCTGCGAGGCAGAATACATGGCATTTCCTACCACTGGATTATTGGACAGTATATGCCAGTGTTTTTTAACCACCTGTCTAATAGGTTGGGAGATGGGGGAAAATGTAGTTGTCATGACTTTAGTTTGTCTGTTTAAAGCAAAAGAAGCTCTAGGAGCAAGGAGGCTGGTTCTATCAAGGGCCTTGATTTTAGACTTACTATTGGTTAAAATATTCTCAGTATAACCTTTCCCTGAACCTACTGCACATTTCTGTAGAATGACTATCAAAATCAGATTCAGTGTTACAGATTCTTTTAGGTCTTAACATTTGGCTATATGGTAACCCTCTTTTTAGAGTAGAAGGGTGATAGCTAGAAAAATGAAAATAATTGTTTCGATCAGTCTTTTTACGGTACACTGTTGTCTGAATCCCTCTGGTTGTTTTTTTAACACATACATCTAGGAAAGAAACAGTTTCTTGACTGGCTTCCAAAGTGAACTTAATAGAGGGTAACCTTCAGTTCATGTAATCTGTGAACTCTTTCAACATTTCAGAAGTAACACAAAAAATAAAGAATATATCATCAATGTACCTAAACCAGCCCTTTAACTGAGTACTAAAGGGGTTGTCTTTATACACTGTCTTCTTCAAATTTACCCATAAACAAATTCGCATAATTTGGAGCGAAACACCTTGTTTTTGGAGATAGATCGAAATAATTTTTTGTAAGCACCACTTTGACCAAGTTCATGATAAGGCTGTAGGAGGTGACCGAGTCTCTCTTGACTCCATATAATATTTGAGGGCTTCTAAAACTTCTTGGTGAGGTACATTAGTATAAAGGCTGGCGGACATCTACTCTGCAGGTTGTGGTTCAAAATGTATAAATAGCTACTATTTGGTGTCATTGCCAAGATGAGATGACACACGGTTTTCAAGTTACAAAAGTGGCAATTACCCATTGTGAGCAGTGGTAAAAAAAAGAAGCTATTTTTGCATAAAACAGAAATGGTGCTTTAAAACAGAGAGGGAAGTACTCAACCTCAGTACTTGAGCAAGAGTACAGATACTCAGATAAAAGTAGCTCAGTCAAAATGTTACTCAAGTAAGAGTAAAAAAGTGATTCAAAAGTACATGCTTTGAAGAATACTTAAAGTAAAAGTACTTAATTAAAAAAAATACCTAAAGTAAAAGTAGAAGTATATTTCTTATTTTTTATATCAATGCATTGCTGTAATGTTTTCACAATGAATTTATAGGACCTTGTAACTCTTGTTTCAGAGAAGTAACTCTGACACCACCTGCACTGATGTGCGTGCTTGCTTACACACACACACACACACACACACACACACACACACACACACACACACACACACACACACACACACACACACACACACACACACACACACACACCAGCCTGATCTCCAGAGATTACCGTAACATTGCACGGAACGAGTGCACTTCATTCCGTGGATAGTCGCCTAGAAACCCCGAAATTGCGTGCATATGTACGGCGAGTCCCACGGTGGGCGTAACCAGTCGCAACCCGGAAAAACCCGGAAGCAGAGCAGTCCCCACAACAAAATTTACGATTCTGTGCCTATCGGTACATAACTCAAACGGCGCTGAGTAGGCACAGGCGAACGTCACACCGTTCAGGACGGCAACTCGGTCGCCTTAGCTCCCTCGGTGGTCCTTCATGGGGTGACAGTTCGCCTGTGACTGCACGCATCCGAAATGGTTTTGTCACAAAGGGAGCGCCGTACATATGCACGCAATTTGGGGGTTTCGAGGCGGCTATCCACGGAATGAAGTGCACTCGTTCCGTGCAATGTTACGGTAATCTCTGGAGATCGGGTTGCACACACACACACACACACACAATCCTGATTCAATCAGGGAGAAGATGACACATGGTTTTCAAGTTATTTCGTGGTTTAATTTCAAATAGAAGAGGCATATACACACGAATACAGTAGCATGAATTATTAACGTAGATAGGGCCAGATGGGTGGTTGCCGGCGTAGTCATTAAGCGGGCATCATGCCCGCGGGACATAGCGCGCCACTGCCACTGCCACGGGAATGGCAGGTGGATCCTGATTCGATCAGAAAGAAGATGACACATGGTTTTCAAGTTATATAAGTGGTTTAATTACCCATTGTGAACATAAAAAACTATTTTTGCAGTCATATTCACACACAAATTTCATATTGCATTTAAAAGTGCATCAACGTTAAGGCATTCAAGGTCTAAATTGTGCTTTCCCCCCTTCTCAAACAGGCATATACAGTACACTGTATATATATACAGTATGAATGTAAAGACTAGCCTCCCACGTCAGCATAACAATGATCTTTCTACTGTTTGTGTAACTATTTTAGTCATATTACAGTCTAGAGGTATGGTCAGGTACCATATATAATGTAAACTACAGTCTAGGACAAGAGACAGCGGCCAGACCTGTCTGAAACAAGAGACAGCGGTTTCCAGCCTTTTCACATTGTGCAGTACACAAGCACACATATTTCCGGTTGGATCAACAGAACCAATATACTGTAAGTTTCTATTTATATCACAGTGATGACACACTTTAAGGTTTTAAAGAAAAAATACCATGACAATTTTTTTAATATTCTGTATATGGATCAGAGCTATATGGTACCCATTAATTAACAGCACTACAGTGTTATATCTGTCTGTGTTCTCCTGTCTGTCTCTCTGTCTGTCTGTCTGTGATCCGGGCGGCTTAGGTTTCTGCCCAAGCTGCAAGGACAAAACTGGTCTACCTTTGTATTTTGATAATACCTTATGCTCACATCTCTACTATACGTTTAGAGTAGGACTACAGTATGATTACCGTTCAGGGGTGAAACTGCATTCACTTCATAGCCAAATGTGTTCAAATGTGTTGCAGTTAGGCCATAAAGTAAATAAACAAACAAACAGTATTCAGGAAGACATAGGCAGCCTTAAAGGTAGGGTAAGTGATATTTCTTGGTTAAAACGAAAAGTATTTTGTTAAAAGGTTACTATATTCTGATAGTAATCATTGCTATAGAGTGTTTGTTCAGTAACAGGAGTCTCCCCGTCTCTCCAGCTCTTTAATAAACAGAAAATACATTTTCCGGTAGGTGTCAAAATCTCAGCCAATCAGGAGAAAGTACCAATTTTTAAGCTTCATTTTTATAGTGTTCCAGTTCCAATTTTGCCTGCTCATTTCTTAGTGTCATCACTTCCAATTTCACTTGTTTAATCTATATCCTGATTGAGTTCTCTATCCTGATTGGATAAAATTGGAAATGAAACAAACTGAAATGAAAATGCATTTTCTGTTTTATAAAGCATTTTCTGTTTTATGAGCTGGATTGATTGATTGATGTAGTTTATTTAGAAAGACATGAGAATAGTACATGACAGTACATAACAGTACATGGAAGTACAAATTCACAATACAAGGTCTACTAAACTGGAAACCCTCATTAAGCAGGTAGGTTAAGACTTAGACAGGGGCCATTTTCGAATTGCAGCCTCCTGAAGGTGTATCTTTAGGGCAGTTTTGAAAGTGAGTAGGGTTTTACACTCCTTCACTCCTTTTGGTAGGGCATTCCACATTTTTGTTGAATAGCATGAGAACGAGTTCATACCCTTAGTTGAGCCAAATCTGGGTTGAACATGATCCGTGGAGCTGCCTCTGGTGTTATGATCATGGACTGCATTAACATTTTGGAAGTATTTTGACAAATACAGGGGGATCCCAATGTTGTGGTGTATCTTGAAGACCAGGCCCATAGCAAGTTGCTGTACTCTGTCCTCAACCCTAAGCCATCCAATCCTAGCAAAATGAGCAGGGGTTAGATGGGTTCTGTGATTGAGGCCAAGAAGTAGCCTTACAAGTTTGTTTTGGGATGTTTGGAGCCTTGTTTTTAAGGCCTTGGAGGTGTTGTGATACCATGAAGTGCATGCATAATCATAATGACCTTGAATGAGGGCCCCTGCAAGAATGTTCAGAGTATTCTTACTGACTAGGCGATCAATCCTCCACAAATAGCGTGTTGTTTGGTTGACAATTTTGATCACTTTTTCGGCGTTTTTGTTACCAGAGAGGTTTGAGAGGCTGGAGAGACAAGGATACTCCTTTTACTGAACAAACACTCTATAGCAATGAGTGCTATATCAGATTATAGAGCTATTTAACATTTATTTTAACCAAAGAAAATCACTTACCCTACCTTTAAGCACGATTCATAATATAGCCGAAAATGTACATGTTTTTAAGACATTGCGCAAGAGTTGCGCCCGTAGAGATAACATTACTGATTACCCTACTGGTCGAATTGCATCTTCTAATGCAAAATATTATGGAACCGGATGAAAACCGAGGCAAATTAAATACTTTCTTCAACTCGTTGGAAGCTGTTATGTTCCGCTAGAACTTAAAACATCTGAGAGAGTGGCGCAAATGCTTTGCTTTTTGGATACGATGTGCAGAAAGGGGTAAGAAACATGTAAAGTGGAAAATGTGCGACAATGTCGACCGCAAACGGCAGGAACCGACGAGGGACCTCATCTCGGAGCTACTTAGCGGAGGGAGAGGTTCCGTAGGGGCTAATTCTCTTAAAGTGATGAAGCGCTTCTGTCCCCAATATGATGACAGGATAAATGGAGAACGCATGCGTTTCATTGAAGAGGAAGGAATCTAGGTACTAACGCCTTCATGCAAAGAGATCTAGACTCAGCCAGATATAGAATATATTGTTTTGTCATTTTCATAAAGAAATGTTATAAGCTTTGACTTACACATCCACTGCTCAAGCGTCAGCCTCCCACCATGGCCTTGCAGTAAAATAGCTAATGTTAGCTTAATTTTAGCATTTCAAGCAGACGCAATGAGGAGGCCGACGACATGACGCAGTTACTAATATCATGGCTAACAAAACGGTTGATTAGCGCTAGTTTAAATACTATAACAGCGACGAGGTATAACATTTCATTTGTCATTGGCTATTGACTCTTTACTTACCGGTCCATTTCTTTTAACTCAAATAATAGATTATCTTCTTCCTTTTACGTGGTTTAGTGAAACCCTGGTTGAGAGAGGCAGGTGTTTAAATGCACCGCCTAGATGGGAGGGCGACAGACAGTATGAACGTGGCTGCAGTGGTGTAAAGTAACGAAGTACATTTACTCATGTCAATGTTATCCTGGCAAAAATGCTACAAGACATATCTTTTTTGTGAATATGCTTTAGTGATTCTTTTTAGTTTTGTTAACAGATCACACAGATATACACAGCTGATTGAATTAAAGTCCAACTGCCGTTGTTACAGTGAACTTGTACTACTTTGAACCTGATTTACTGTAAAAATAAAATAGGAAAAAAAGTATATATATATATATATATATATATATATATATATATATATATATATATATATATATATATATATATATATAAAATAAAACCCAAAGACACTGTTGTCTGTCTATATAGTGCCAGCCAGTCCAATCATATTGGCTGATTATATTATTAATATCACTGTAAATGTATGTGGGACTCTCACACATTAAAGGTAAAATTACAGGAATCACTAATTTATTTGCTAAAATGAGTTTCATAGCTCTATAATGTATATACTGTATTCCGGGATCTACCCATCTCTCCAGCTCAGGAAACCAATTTATTCTAATCAGGAGAGAGAACTCATACGGGATGAGGGAAGTGATGAAACAAAGAAAAATAGACAAAATTGGAAATCGAATACTTAAAATGTAAGCTAATATACTGGCTCTCTCTCCTGATTGGTGACCCACCTGAAAATGTAATGACTGTTCATTAAATTGCTGGATAGATGGGGGGACCCCTGTTAACAAACACTATAGCAAATTATATAGAACTAGACCATACCCGTAGGGATATGAGCACCCAAAGTGTGCAGTTTGGGTTATGCGCTGTGAACAGGGATGGAAAGTGAGTTTGTAGTGTGTACACACACGCACATCCCGTCGGCGCGTTGTGGAGGCACAGAACACACACAAACACCCGCGCATATACAGATGTAACAGGAGCCGTCCACACACACACGAACACGCGCGAACACAAATAATGTACATTCTGACATGTGCCTCCCCAACGTGCATGCGTGTCCGCGCATACACGGCTGCGGAGTAGCAGTGTATGCGGACACACACACCACGGACCCGCGACGCAGACAGCAACAGTGCTCGCTGTTGTTGTGCTGCGGTGAACGGAACATAGTGAATGGAATGTTGGAATGTTGGCGTTGCCATGTTCGCCTATTGTAAGCGGTTTCGGGCGAATATTGGTGGTAGTGTGTTTTTGTCGTTGGTTGTGAAAGTGCAGGTGGGTGTGGCGGACAAAAAAATATCACTTACGGCATTGATTCCGTTCAGGAGAGTCTCAACTGTCGCCGTGTTTGGGTTTCCCCAATAGGTATACACATATTGCTTGTTGCCTCTGGCAAATAGAGGTTCATTCTCCTCCTCCGTAGTGTCAACTGTGACATCCACAAAGACATTGCGCCACCTTGACCAACACAAAGTCCAGCAACAAAACCCACAAACACAATCCTGAAACAGAAAAAGATGGATCAAGGAACCAGAGTTTCTCTAAGCCATACAGAATGGCCAAAACATCACCAAAAATGTTATGTGCTGATGAACCAGAAATCAAACAAGACAATTACATTGTCACGTAACTCCTGAGATCACTTGCGTTTCATTTTGAGAGGATTGATCCCCCCAAAATAAGGTTTTTGCATCAAACGGTTACATTTTGAGCATTTGTGGCGGCCCCTATGGATCAAAGTGGAAATGCTTTTGGGGATTTGTTGAGTAAACCACCCTTGACATGTGATTAAAATTTGGGATTGACTGGACGTTTTGTTCGTGATTTGTGGGCTTTTTTGTAAAACGGGCCCCTCCCTCTAACTTTGGAAGCCATTTACGGACGAACGGTATGGCTCCAGATTATCGAATGGGTCCAGAGATCATGTGTACCGATTTTTGTGAAATTTGGAGAAAATGTGGGAGGAGGAGCTAAAAGTGTGTTTTGAAGAAAATTCAAAATGGCGGAAAATCTATCCTGACGCAAATGGGCGTGGCCTATATGGGGAGTTGCGTCATGACCCAAGGAATCTAGGAAAAAAATGATTTTTATTCTACGACCTACGGTTCAAGAGTTATAGGCCAAAACGTAAAGGGGGCTGTTATAGCGCCACCATGAGGCCGATTGGTTTAATTATTTTTATAATAATTTTGGACTAAATCATGAACCACCCCTCCAAGTCTTGAAACTCTTTTTTCATTTTCCCATTAAAGTGGATGGGGACATTTAATGCACTAATAAATCAATATCAATTAAACTATTTAACCAATCTCTTAGCAAAATACAAGCGCACGATTCCCGGTCAAGCCGGTCATTTTGACATATGGCACAACATTGGGGGATAAAAACTGTCGGAGGAGATGCGGTTTGAAATAAAGCGTTTTTCAGTTTATCTATAACAATAGAGCACCGAAGTCCTGATGTCACTCGTTCATCCCCAGGTTTGCGGAAGTAATTTCTCTATGGAGAATAACATTGGGTCATCTTAGAATCGTCTCATATAAGAATTGTGGTCCAAAAATAAACACCGCGTGTCGGCGTTATTGTCAGGGAGGAGGTTCTGTATCGTTTATGATAGTCTGTTTCTGGCGAAAATGTAACTAATTCGGCGGAAGTAACATTAGCGTTTTCTCACCGTCAGTTGATGCTTCATATCCATAAGAGTCAACCCGCCGTGGTCATTTGTTTATTTTTGGAACACAGTTCTTATTTGACGCGATATTAAATACGTCTATGGGATTCAGAACGGGGGTGGAAAACTGCGAACCAGGTAGACAAACAAAGGATGTGTAAATGACGTCAGACTTCGTCGGTCTATAGTCTGGTTGCCCTGTTAGGGCAACCACACTAATAAAGTGGGAAGAGTACTATAGTGTGGTTGCCCCTATAGTCTGGTTGCCCTGTTAGGGCAACCACACTAATAACAATGATGTAAATGTAAAAAAAAGTGAGTAAAGTTTTAAATAAAATAATATCACACATAACAAAGTTGGTTCGGAACTGGAAAAGTGTTTTTTCTTGCCCTGAACTGGGAACCAAAGTGGGCAGATGCAATATAAACAATGGCAAAAGCAAGCGAAAAATCAGCATTACAAAAAGAAAAGAAAAGGGCCAGTTCAACTGATCAAATTCAACACATAGCTGGCCTGGCCTGGAATCAAACCTGGGGCAATTGGGGACTCATGCTCCACGGGCGGGCTCTGTAACCATTCAGCTATGCTAAAACTGGTGCTCAATACGGGTGGAAATGCAATCCAGTTCGTGACCAGTTCTGTGAAAGCACCAAGGTTCCAAGAATCTAGAACGGAACCAGTTCTAGAACCAAAGTTATTTTGGTGGAAAGGGGGCCTCATTGTAAACTATGTTACATCAATATGTGTCAATGAATACAACCTATTGTTTATTCCATGACAGCATGAAAGCAGTAGCAATTGAACCAGATAGGCCCCGCCCGTCATCTTCCCCAACACGGAAGAAGGGGTAAAAAGGTAGTACGCGCAGGGTGAGCAACTCCATACAAGCGAAAGGGCGGAGATTTTCGGTTACCTCTCTAGATACAGTATAATTTAGAACTCTATAGGGGAAATACTCGATATCTCTTAGTTGTTTTGGGCCTCCTATTCAGAAGGGCATTCCTATCAAGAGAACTAGCTTTAGCAAGAGCTGTATCAAGTGCTTTAATAGCTATTTGAAACGACTGTGCATCTTGCTGCACAATCTGCATGCAATCTTGTGCATCTCACCTGCTCTTGTCTGTGACAGTAGCCTTATTCAGTATTTTCTTGTATTCAATCCATTAACCAATGCAGTGTAGAACACAATTGAATTTGAAACTGAGCGTTCCTGAAAGCACAACAAACAGTGTGAGTGGTGAACAGAAGAAAACAGTGAACAGAAGAAGTACTCAGATTACTATTTGTTTTTTTCCTTATTTGTTTTACTTTAACAAAAGTAGCAATGCCACAACAAAAATAGCAATGCCACAATATAAGAATACTTAGCAATAAAATAAACATTTTACAATTATTTTCAACAACATTTTCTTTTCAAAATAACAGATCTACAAGCTCACAACGCGTCACATCGTGACCCGTTGTGAGCTTGTAGATCTGTTATGTAGTAATACTAACAATAACAATTATGTAAATGTTCAACAAAAGGGACTTAGAGGACAACTTTTTTTTTTACAACAAGGGTTATTTATTAGTTTGTAATGATGATAATTAAAAGATGAGTGTTAAAAAAATCATGTATTGTTTTCTATCGTTATAGTGATTTTAGTAATTTTTAACTGTGGGGGCATTCGGTCCATTGGTAAGTAGTCATGAACGCAGCCTCCGATTTCCGTAAAACTTTGTACGCACATCCCCACTTGGCCAAGGAAGAAATTCCACCCTAAATTTTTCAAATCAGCCTCATGGTGGCGCTGTAACAGGCAGATTCACGTTTCTGCCTATAACTCTTCAACTGTATAGGTCAATTAAAAATCACTGAAATCACTATAACGATGGAAAGCAAGCAATACATGATTTTTTTAACACTCATCTTTTAATTGTGATTCTTGCCTCTGTTGTGTACATGTTCATTCAAGGCACCATAGGGGAGCTCCACGTTACACACCTGTAGGGGTGAAACCATTCATCAAATAATACATTCATTAATCAAACCAAACCAATACAATGTTTTTGGCACCCAGGTTTACAGTCTCAAAAATGGAAAAATGGAAAGAAAAAAAACCATATTAATAGGAGATTACCATTGCATAAGCTTTTCTGAGCTTTTTGCGATCGTCTAGGGTGTTTGGAACTTTGAGGTCTTTGCAGACCGCCCCCCAAAATCCGTCTTGAGGATAATAGCTTTCTTGTCTTGTTGTTGTGAGCGCAATTTTATTTACGCTTTTCCGGATTTCCGCCAGAGTCTTTGTCTGTTTTTGTGACTACAAAAAAAAAGGAAAAGGGAAAAACTGTTATTTTGGCAATACGTTCAGCTAAATAAAATGCTATTACAATGTAGCAACAGATGTATGCTTGGAATCTGAAATTCCATCATATAGGACACTATATTGTCCTTAAAATTGTGATAATGGTATAGGGGTGTCAAACTCATTTTGGGGTGAGGGCCACATTGAACAAAAGGTGACTTCAAGAGGGCCACAACCATGCAACCAGTCGCGTACGGCATGCACACTCGTCGCGTTTACGTACACAGCTGTCACTTGGCTTTGTTTTTCATTCTGTTTATTATTCAAAAATAATTAAAATACAAATTGGAGAGCAGGAAACTTAGTGTTAAGTCATGACCCCTTTCTTTGTCTAGTTTTAGAACTTATTATAATTCAGTTCTCAGCATCAACACATTTACAGACAACTAAAGTACAACTTCAAAGAAGGGCAAGATACATAACATAAGAGGCAAACACAGTTAAGAACACAAATTCTTAACTAAAACAGGAGACTAACAAACAGGCCACCAAGCTAAGCTTTCAAACAGATCAATAAATAGTAAATACCCATGGTCACCAATGAACCTAAACAGTCGCAGCTGGGTTGCCCAGGTAAAACTTTTTCGAAACAATGTTGTGGCACGCAGGTCTGCAGTCTCAAAAACTTGCATTTTGTTTTCCTGCAAATAATAAAAATGTAATCTTGACTTGAGCAAAGCAAAGAGGAGGAAACTAGTGTTAAGTCTTGGCCAGGCGAGGATCCATCATCATCATCAGGGGCAGGCTGGTCAAAAGCCGCAGCGGCGGACGAGGACTGCAGACCAGTTTCGACGCTGGCGGGAGCACAGTGGTCTCCCGCAGCAGGAGTCCCTCGATCAGCTCCTCGATGGATCGTATCTCGACCTCAAGCTCAGCAACATCCGGTAGTGCTGTCATTGGTTCTGTTAAGATAAAAAAAAAAACACAACCAGCTAACGGACAAGAAACTGGTACCAAGCAGCGAAGAACCAGCGGCTGCAAAACAGCTGAATAGCAGGGAGAGAAACGTACTCGCTGCGTTGCGTTTAGACAGCGGAGTTCAACTTCCAGTCCGGAAAGTAGTAATCTTACCACTGAGGTTTAGTCGTCTCAAGTAAGTTCTTGTCGGAGTTGGCTTTCATTGTAGAAGTGTTGTCTTCAGGTTGTAGCCTAGCACGCTGAATTCGGTCGGGTCCACACGTTGGAAGAGTTTCGTGACCATCCGACTACCAAAGTTCTTTGTTAATTTTTCATTTTTTTAGAGCTCAATTTTTTTAAAACCTCGATCTTCGGGTTTATTTCAAAATCAACCAAACCAAAAAGTTCAATATTAAAGTCTATGAAGAGGAGAAGGACAGCCACGCCGATCCAGATGTTATTTGATCCCACATCCAGATGTTTGCCTAGGTTTTTCCAGTGCAGACAGACGTAGTTGTGTGTGTTGCTGTGATGGGGTCGGTTGTGCTCGCATCGACAACTAGGGACAGAATGACTGCCGAGGAGAAACAGGAGACTAACAAACTGATGAAACCATGAGATATTGCGTTCAGCTGACCTCGGTCAAGGCCGACCACATGTTGTGGACCCAGGCTGGCTCCTTTCTGTAGATCGGGGCCCTTCTGAATCCTGCTGGGTCCAGAGAACCTCTCCTCTTCGGGTGGATTCATGTCATGAGCTCGCACGTTTCAGAGCTGTACATACGTTTTTATCTGCCGTCTCTTCATACTTCAGGACCCTCGCTGCCGAGCTGGACTGGCAGGATGTGCCCAGGGATTCTTCTCCTTCCATCGGTGGTTGTGGTTCGGTCCCCTCTTACTTTCACAAAGAAAATATGCATTCCTTCGACTTAATTTTTTTTGTGTTTTTATTCCAACGTTAACCTCAAAAAACAAAACTTTTGATTGATCATCCTTGAAAATATAATCCATAAAGTCAGTGGCTCGCTGCTTCTGTTGAAACTCCGTGGAGATGTTGTCCCGAGTGTGAAATGACCTGAGGACGCAGTGCTGTGCTCCTCCATTCCCCTGCTTCTGCCAAAAGGTGAGGGACCCGGCGCGATAATGGCAGATCTACAAGCTCACAAGCTGGTTCTTTAACAATGTTGTGGCACTAGGTTTACAGTTTTCTTGCAAATAATCTAAATACAAATTTGACTTGCACAAAGAGCAGGAAACTAGTGTTAAGTCATGATGACCCTTTCTTTGTCTTATTTTAGTGTCCTAATAATTCAGTTCTCAGCATCAACACATTTATAGATGACTAAAGTACTTTAAAAGAAGGGCAACATACAGAAGACTCAGGAGGCAAACACAGGAAACTAAAACAGGAGACTAACAAACAGGCAACCAAGCTTTCAAGCAGATCAATAAATACCCATGGTCACCAATTAACCTAAACAGTCTCAGCTGGGTTGCCCAGGTAGAACCGGTCTCTCAATTAACGTCCACAGAGGAGAGCGGAGGGAGTGAGCTGTGAGCAGCACAAAGGAGAGGAAACTCAGTGCAAGTTCAGATCAGGGGTAAAGCAGGGGGACAATAGATGGGTTTCCTGTTTGTAAACATGAGAGGATGATGCGCGCGTAGTGGAGGGTTGAGCAGTAGAGGGCGCTATTACCCGCAGCAGCTCTAGTCAAATGTACATTCATAAAAGAAATGGTCTTCACCGGGTTTAATGAAAGTAGATTAAATGATGCAGTTTGTAATATCTTCTTTACTCAATAAAAATGATTTGTCGGAAGTTGGATCTGTTTGTATATAATAGCAGCATTATGCCTATTATGCCTAAAATAGCAGCATTATGCCTATCTAAATCCCGAAAATAACAACAGAGTGAATGGCGCTTCCGGTTCGTTCCACCACCCGCATGCGCAGATTGCGCACTCTGCTCTGTGATGACGTCGTGCGGAAACCCATCTGTGGGCACAGACAGAGGCCGTGGGCACAGACAGACTGTGACCATGACAGAAGGGGGGAATAATAAATATCAAATGGAAACATCAAATGTATTACACCTCATGGGGTTTAAAATACCTTGTCATAATCACGAAATGTTGATACACGCTGTAGTGCTGTTTTCTTTTCATACACTTTGTGTAGTTTTCAGAGCTTAATAATTTAGTTATTTTTATTTTAGATTTCTGAAATGTATTCTATCAATCCATGTACTATGTTACAGTACATTTCCGCCATTAAAATTAGAAGAAAACAAATCTGCTATTATTGGTTGGAGCTTTAATTATGGGTGGTACTGTACTTAAAGTATGGCGCCTTGCTACGCCAGGCAAAGGAGCTCACCTAAAGGTGGCTGACCTTGCGCCATTGGGGTCAGGCATTGCCAGGGGGCTGCGGTCCAACGTGGAGGTTGATGGCGGAAGAGGGGGTGGTGGGCCCAATATCAGGGCGAAGGTCAGAGGTGTTGGAGCCATGCCAAGATGATTTGTAGGGAATCCATTGCCGAGACGACGAGACATCGCGTCCGTTCTCCTTCCGTTCACCGTTAAGGACAACGACAACAACGTAGCCTACTGTAGATGCTTGACAGTACAGATTAACATACGGAATCAATCATTTAGTTCTCAGCATGAATATATTTAGACATATAGAAAGGAGTACAATTTACACTTAACCTCACACAAGATCCCCTAATCTAACATAGACATAAAGATCAGAAACATTTCCATCATGTTGGTAGGGCCTTCCCAGAATCCTTTTTGCCACTTGTTGCTTTTGATGGTCCTGATGTAAACGAAGTGGCCACTGGCCAGGCTGCACTTTATGGAGTGGACCCTCCTTTGGCACTGGGTTCACCTCATCACACATTCTCCTGATTTCCTGCAGTACAAACAGAACGTCTTCTAATCTTAATAAAATGAAATCATCTTTTTTGTTTTGGGAAGTTTCATTAAAAAGTCCATACCAGACCATAACAAATTAGAAAGAAAAAAAACAAAAACTAATTAAAACAACACAAAGACCAGGACAAAGATCTTTCATATCTGGTCTGAACCAAAAAATATATTCTTTGTGTCTTAATTGTCCTTTTTCTTGTTCTGGGGTTGTTGCAAAAAAAAGTCTTGTCTCAGTCCCCGCCTTCTGTGGTATATATGTTACAGGGTGAATGGAGAACCAGGTAGATTGAAGAAGGAGCACTTGTTTTCAGGCAATTCTGTAAAACCAACGCTAGAGGGCAATGCAAGCCTAGAGGGAGACTAGAGGGAGTGTGTGTGTGTGTGTGTGTGTGTGTGTGTGTGTGTGTGTGTGTGTGTGTGTGTGTGTGTGTGTGTGTGTGTGTGTTTGTGCGCACGCGTACACGCATGCACACACATGCGCGCGCATGCACATACATGCGCACACAATGCGCGCGCATGCACGCGCCCGCGCACACAATGCGCGCGCATGCACGCGCCCGCGCACACACGCATGCTCAAACGCGCACACGCGCACATGCGCGCGCATGCATGCACACGCCCGCGCACACAGGCATGCTCAAACGTGCATGCACGCACACACGCGCGCGCGCACCCTCCCTCCGGAAGCTAGTGCGACAACAAGCAGTCTCCGCGGAAACAATATTTACTATTCTGTTCCTATCGTGACTTAACTAGGAAACGCTGAGGAAAGAAGGAGGTCTTCTCGGCGATCGATCGAGTCCCCGCCGGCCGAGAAGTAGTCCCGTAGCAATAATGTTCCCCACACACACTCATACATGAATGAAAATCGCTAGCTATTATTCAAAGCTAGCAGCTAATGTAAACTGGGAGCTGGCTACAGCACTATAATGGAGAGAGTAGCGGACTTCCGGACTGCATATGCTTACCATGGGAGTTATATTATACGAGAAACAGGATATATCCATAGAGGTATAATATAACGGATATATCCTGTTAGTTACTAGCTCGGGAGTCGACGCTAGTGTCATACTGTCTCCATTATATTGCTCTAGAGCTGGCGAGCCGGTGACGCTGTCAAATGTTTTCCCCACAAACACATGAATTTAATTAAATTCCCCGGTCTTCATTTCGTTTTAAAGTTATTAATTATTTCCCCCACATGAATTCATTAATCAATCACAACATATATAACATATAATAAGATAACAGTTTCATGGAATTGGAAATGTTTATTTCTGCAATAGCTCATTAATGAGCATTCAAAGAATTAATCCATTAAAGTAAGTAAAGTAAAGTACAGCAACACCAGATCCATGCTGCTCATTTATTGGAATACCACCAAATTCATCCATTAAATCAAATAATTCATCAACTAAATAAATAAAAGTAATCCATGCTGTAAACAATTGCATAAATGTAATAATTCATCCTTTAAATTAAATAACTCATCAACTAAATAAATAAAGCAAAATCATTGTGCAAAACAAGTGCAAACAGTCCAAAATAAATATTAATTAATACAGGTAGGCCTACATGTTCAGTGATGCTACGCTATGTCATAACCTACTTATTGGAGCAGGAGGTTGCTTCATGGCATTTGCTATTGCACAGCAGCCCTTTTGCTTTGCAGTTGCATCTGTTAGTGGTGCAACAATTGGTTTGCCTGCAGTTACACTTCTGGAAACCTTGTCCATTACCCTCTGACTGGGCAGTGGCTGCCTGACGCAAAGACACTTCTTTATCTGTGGGCACATCTGCAATGCTTATAAAGGACTCTAAACACGGGTCAAATTGGTTGCGTGCATATAGTTGTTTAAGGACCCCACTTTTTGTGCCCAATCTGTAGAACCCATCTTCAGACATGTTGAGCACAACAGCCAACACGTTGCGTGGATCATTTTTTGCCCGGTCCACATCAGGAACTGAGACCCTGACAGACTGCCCAAGCTCAGCCGCTTTAAAGCGCTTGGCAGACATCGCCAACATCCTCTCGGCTTGCTTCTCCTGCCTCCTCTTGGCTGCTGTGCGGTGCTCCCTCTGTTTTTCAGCTGTGTGGCAGTGACAGCACACAACAGCTGCCCCATAGCCTTCCTCCTCATCACCCCTGGCAGTACTGCAGGGCTGAATCGCATGACATACCTACAGAATAAAATTACAGTGAAAAATAAAACACACATGTTATGTAATTATGCTGTTATATATGTCGTTACCCTAACCCAGCGCTACTCAACCCGCGGCCCGCGGGCCGCATGCGGCCCGATCGCAGCGTCTTGGCGGTCCCCTCATGGTCAAAAAAAAAAAAAAAAAAAAAAAAAAAAAAAAAAGTTATTTTTTTTTTTTTTTAAGCACAGGATAAAAATATACATTTCCGTTCAAATATATGGGTTGCTAAAACATTTTTCAAAAAAACAGACAGACATACATACAGGTGCGTCAATTGTTACAGGTATAATCAGGGGTGCACATAACTGGTGCGCAGGTGCGCATGCGCACCCAAAATAAATAATGAGCACCACATCAGACGACGCGAGGCGCTTTTGCGTACCAACAGCTGGGACCGGAATTTCCAAGCTTTTATTTTTTAGCAAAACTAAAAAATAAAAGCCTGGAGATTTACTTCCTGAAGCCACAATCACGCTAAAGCACGTGTCGGCCCCATGTACAGCCATAGGCGCAGGGGGACGCATGCTGTGATTGTGTGAGCCTCGCATCCTGACACACAGACAGGCTGCGACTCGCAGCCCGCTGCACGCAGCGGCTGTTAGAGGCACTCGTCACCGATGATGAACGTACCGTAATGGTGCAAAATATGCCGTGAACGTCCCAAATTTGGCGGATAAAAGCAGCGCAGCACAGGGCACCAACCTTGGGGGGTTCACCAAACAGCGTGAGTGAAAAAAAAAACGGCGAAATTCGGCGGAATTTGGAAGCAGAGCGTCCTTTCCCCCCCCCCCGTTGACAAAACTGTCCCGGTGGGCACCGTGCTGAAACCCCCCCCCCCCCCCCCCCCCGTTGACAAAACTGTCCCGGTGGGCACCGTGCTGAAACCCCCCCCCCCCCCCCCCCCCCCCGTTGACAAAACGGAACGGGACCATTTTCTTGTGTGTTACAAAATCCAAAATAGGACCGTCATTTTTATGGCGGCCCCTTGGACTTTTGGCATTTTGCTGAGTGGCCCCTGAGCCATCTTAAGTTGAGTAGCCCTGCCCTAACCCTAACCCTTTGTAGCAGAAATGAAGAGTTGTGTAAGTCCCAGCAGACGCACTAGGATTGACCAGTAGTCACTTGGAGTGGCAGCTGGGGCAAACGCAGTCCCCACCAACATCATTTACTATTCTGTGCCTATCGGTACATAATTCGGACGGGGCTGAGTAGGCTCAAAGCGAACTTCGGCACGGCACGGCAACTCGCGCGCCTTAGCGCGCTCGGTGGTGCCTCTCGTGGCTCAAGTTCGCTTGAGACTGCGCCCCTCCGTCGCGGTCTGGTCCAAAACTATACTTAAATAATTATACTAGGAAAGGTAAAACAGCTAAAAATAACTTAGGGAAAATATTTAGTTAAACAGAATGTGAAATTATAAGGGCATTAAAATTGAAAAATAGCAAGATCCCAAAAAGACTTTCTTTCAACCCTAACCTCAGTAAAACTATGCCTAAACCTAACCCTAAACCTAACCTCAGTAAAGCTATTCCGCCTGCCAGGGAGCCAATCAAGACACAATGGGAGACTGTTCTGTCCTAGAACTCATGTGGGTTCCATAATCAGGCGTCTTTGACTTAAAGACATGTTACACTGACCTGGCCACATATGGCACACTTGTGTCCACCAGAGGTCGTTTGCTGACAGGACACACACAAGCAGGGGTCTTTATTTTCTTGTTCCCCATCAGCAAAAACGGACATAAGTTCCTCCTCTGTGGTGATGTTAGAAGTGACCTCCTTTGGTAGCCCCTCTAGTCCCACTGTAATGGGCCTCCCATACATGGCCTTGATTGATTGATTGAAAAAAACTTTATTAGATAAAACATAGAACTACAATGGTAACATTCTGAAAAAGAATAGCAGAAGATGAAACATCAACAAACCTCATATGGACTCCTTCCTATTCCAGAGTGAAAGCGTCTGTTCTTGGCGTACTGGACAAACCACAGCCCGTCAGCCCACTTAGACGTGTGGTTGTCCCGTTGCCACATTGCTAGAATGTCCTCGAGATCACGGTTGGCACGCTCTACAGAGCCCTGGCTTTGAGAGTGACGGGGCTTGCCATGTACAAGTTTACATTCTGGCCACATACTGACAACCCTTTCAACCAGTTTGTTAGCGAACTCACGGCCGTTATCACTTTGAAGAATTAGTGGCGCACCTTTGTCACTAAAGATGTGAAGTAAATGGTCGGCCACCTCTTCTGCTCGCTTTGTTTTCAGAGGTCGGAGACAGACAAACTTGGTCAGATGATCCTGATAGACCATGATGAAACGGTACTCCCGGTCAGCATTGCTCTGCATGTCTATTAAATCCACCTGACAGCGCGAGTTCATGTAGTTGGAAATGATAGGCTTGACCACAACACCCTTTTTAACTTTTTTTTGTTTTAGTTGACATGCCTCACACAATCGCAAATAAACACTGACACTCCTCTCGGTGACATTGTAGAATGACCGACGCAGCTCTTTGTGCAGAATGTCACGACCACTGTGTCCAGTTCTAATGTGGGCTTCGTGTATTCTGTCAAATAAATCCTCTTTGGCCACAAGTACAGTGTCCACACCTTGCCTGGCTATCTTCTTTGTGCCGCAAAAGTCAATTAAATGGTATTTGTTTTTCAACCTATAGTCCTTCGGGCATGTGTTCTGCGGTCTCTCGAGCGTAGCGATAATGTCTTTCTCCGTCTCGCGAGTTAAAAAGACAGCGTTACTCTGCTGAGTTTGGCCAACCGCTTCTTTATCCAACCTGTCATAGAATTTTTCTTTCATATTATCCATTTTATTTTCAGCGCTCCTCAGCGTTCCCCTGGTGTAGCTTCCTGGTTACTTCCTGGTACGACGACAACAACAACCGCATGTTGTTGTTGTCGTCGTAATCAAAGCCCCGCCTCTCGAAAAGCACCGCTTCGCGCCGAAGCCCCGTGCCTAAAAACGAGCGCTCTGTCTTCAATCTACCTGGTTCTCCATTCACCCTGTGACATATATAACCTTAGAGCTGCCAGTCTGAAACTGCACTGAGAAAGTACTCAAATCCAGATTACCTTAAATTGTGTTCACACGATGTTCTTCGCTGCATTTTACGTTAGCCTGCGCACCTAGAATGATAAGACTGTAACGTAGTGTTTCCAAGCAGAGACATTTTTAAAGAGGTGGTGCCATGGTTTTGCACTTTTTCTGTTTTTCATGTGTCTATGAGGTTGATAAAACTTCATTAAGCCCCCTGGTGGTGTTTTTATGGTGTTTTATGTTTCTATTTTGAGTTTCTACCTGGAGGCTGAAACCTTGAGGGTCAAACGTGCCAAAAAACGTCTTTAACAATGTTGTGCACGCAGGTCTATAGTCTCAAAAACAAGCATTTTGTTTTCCTGCAAATAATGAATATAAAAACTTGAGCAAAGCAAAGAGCAAACTAGTGTTAAGTCATGACCCCTCTCTTCGTCTGGTTTTCGGAGCTTAATTATTCAGTTCTTAGCATCAACACATTTATAGACAGACCAGTCGATATTCAGGAGTCCCTTGACTCCTTGCAGTCCACAAATTGAATAAACGGCATCAGCTTTAGGCAGTCCTAACGTAGGTGCAGTAATTTTTGCTTGTTTTATGGTGAAATGCTTGTTTAACCGGCCTTGTATAAATAATAATAAAAATATATATACTGTACAAAAATGGCTTAATCACTTGGCGGAACGAGTCTCCAATTTGTCAGGACCTTGCGCCTGAGGCCATAACAAATTGAGGAAGACACAGGTTACAGTGCAAAGTAATAATAATATAAATGTATTTACAAAGAAAACAATAAAGTCTAATTATATACAAAGAATACAGGTCGAGTAAATCAGTGGGATAAGTGGTGTCAGGGATTTATGGATGTGTGGTCACTATAGTGCAGGGCAGTGATTTTCATGCTGTGGAGGCGATCCAGTATTGGGATGATTTTCAAGCTGTGGAGGCGATCCAGTGTTAGGATCCAGCTAATAATGAAGTCCACAGTGCTCGTATGAAGTGCCCCCCCGGCCCCCACTGTGAATGAAGCTGAAGGTACTGAGCTTTTTTCCCCCTTCTTCTTCTTTACCCGTCTCTCTCGACCGATGCCGGGGGGGAAATTGCCCGTTGCAAACAGGAGTTGAAAGCTCTCATCACCCCTGTGATTGAGTGATGACTCCGTATTGATTTGATGATGGCAGTGAGCCCTGAGGCTTGAGGGGGATCAACACTTGCACCTGACAGATGGGAAAATTGCAAACCGTCTGTGGGTTTTCTGGGTCCAGCAGGTGCCTGGCTGGCTCGCGGTGCTTATAAGTGCAGGGAGAATTGACAGGTGGATCCTGGCTCCAAACCTTTACATCTCACTATATCCATGCATACAGATGCATCAAGATGCCAGCTTGTAGTTTTGCTAATTTAGCTATTTTGGAGAAAAACAATGTGATAGTATAAAATAGGGCGATTAAAACCTACCAACATTTTTGTCTGCTCGGCCTGTGTCTCAGAAGAGGCTGGGTTATGGACAGTTCAGAAACCCGCCTACCAGTGACAACATCGAATGGGAATCCAAGCTAATAGAAAGTGAAACTGCAGGCTTTCGATTCCTGGAATGTTAGCATGCTATGATGGAAGCCATTGTTCTCGCGTACATTTCAAAAAATCTTGTTTGAAGGGAAAAAAATATGTCACTGGTATGTGGTTTCTGAAATGTCCACAGCCCTCCTCTGAGACACAGACCAAGTAGAACAAATTCATGAGCATTATTAGTGAGGACCGCTGAAGCTTGGAACATAGAGTTACCGGGTGCAGAGATGGCGTTGTTTGTATTCTTTTCAGATCACCAACATATTGGAAGAGGTATAAAGCAGAATCTTGCCTTTATATCTTTATTAGCAAGAAGAAGGATACTATTGGAGTGGAAATCAACACTGTCCCCTAAAGCATCTGTATGGCTTAAAGACCTCATGATGTACCTACATTTGGAGAAAATTAAATTTAATCTGAGAGGATCACCGGGAAAATCCAATCAGGTATGGGGCCCTATGATTAAAGACATAACTAAATTAAAGACATTACAGGACAAATAAAGCAACCACCACCATCGACACGTTGACAAGCTCTCTAGGTTAATACCTGTTAAAGGGAGAAAATAACGGGTTCCTACTTTCCTTTTTTGTATATACACCATATGTACCATGGGGAGGGATAGCGAGGGAAATCATAATACTTATGAATTGATTAATGATTTAATTTGTTTTGTTCTTTCTTTTGAGTTATGTAATTGTCTGTATGTTGCATGTTGTATGTGGGATCGGGGTGGGGGGTAGATGTATGGGCACAAAAAAAAGTACTTTTGACATCCTATGGCTATTGCATTCCCATGTACTTGTCAAAAGCAATAAATACACATGTAAAAATGTTTTGTTAGTGAGGACCAATTATATGAAGATAGATGGGTGAAGTCATCCTTTAACAGTAACTTGTAAGCTAGCTGCAAATTCTCTGTTTACACGATCTCAAAGGCATCATGGCATCTTTTTATGTGGATATCATTTTAACACCAACGAACATAAAAGAATAACAGATGTACGTTGTATGTAAGCTCACACAACGCGTCACATCGCAAGCTTATAGATCGCCTATTTATGCGAGTTAATTTGTGAGTATTTCAGGAGGCCAGTCCTCTCTCTTGGACAGCAAATGGCCACTTTCCTTCAACGTCAAACGTGAAGGTCACCCAATGCATAAGACAGAGAGCTCTGCCACACATCTGTCTGTGGATTCCTAAATCAAGGCTGTTTTTCCTCTGTCCTCTAGCTTCTCGCGTCCTTAAGGTGTGGGACAAAATTGGGGGAAAAAACTTAAAGTAGAGAACAGGGTTGCGTGAAAAGGTTGGTGGGGGACGTGTCCATCTTTCACATTGATCAGGTCTCCTTCTAATCTTATTTCCATTCAAAATCCAATTCCACTTCTCCGTCTTAAATCGTGCATTTGGAGGATGCGAAGCAACCCCCCCTCTCCTCTCTCTCTCTTTCACTCTCATCTTATCTCATCTCTGTCAACTCTCTCTCTCTCTCTCTCTCTCTCTCTCTCTCTCCTTCACCGTTGCTATTTCTTTTAACCCTCCTCCCACTCTTCCTATTTTATACAGTCAAATCTAGAGCTTTAAGAGACAGTTTTAACTCAAATCTTTGCTTCTGGGTCCCTGGAACAAAATATTTCGAGATGGGGTCGGCGGCCAAATACATATAATTTTTGGTGGTCCTTGACATGAAAAAGTTTGAGCACCACTGATGTAGCAACATAAGTTTATCAAAAAACACCGATTTGGATTTGGAAGACATTGTAGAATCTGCCTCAGGTCTTAATTGGTTAAATAAGGAGCAGGCCCAGATAACAAGATGACGTGCCAAGGTACAGTAGTGTCACACAGCATATTCTGAAGTTTACTAAGCACATACAGAGACAATATTTGCAGGGAGATATGAGACATAACTGATAGACTTGTACGCCAACAGTGACGTCGCATGTTTGGGCCTGCAGTATGTTTGATAAAGTATATATCTTTAGCCAAAGTTGATATAGTACATCGCATAACTTTCTGACACACTGTTGTACAAAGGATTTATCATGCAGAGGTCTGCTGTCCTTCAGTTTCTCCGCTCCTCCAAGCCCTCCAAAGGTGCTGTTGCGATGCACACCCATTCCACTAGTCCTGCAGTGATTAAGTTAAATATTCATTATTATTATCATTCAATATTAACTTGGATCCAACTAACAGAATATTAAAAAAGCTCACTTTTTCAATGTGTAATGATATCTTCATCTTTGCCAAATGAAGGTTGTTTACTGTAAATAAATGAAACCATACCTCATGAACAATGGCAACAATTAGATGTGCATGTAAAGCACGTACTTGTGATTTAGCAGCACAACAAAAAAAATGGAAAAAAGAACCACAGGGATGTGAGGCATAGTATATTTAGGTTACCCAGTCTCCTATAACAATCTGAAAAGATCTTCCGCTCATTAAGCCTCCATGTCTATTTCAAATGCCTCTAAATCAAACACATCTAAAGGCAACTCCGCACCAAACAGACTCGTCCAGACTATTGCAGACTACTCCAGACTGCAACAGACTGGTATTCGGTTGGCAAAAGTTACCATTTAAGTCTGTCAGCCGACTGGCCATTCATGTGCTAATTTGACTTTTAGCGTGCCAGCGTTGCCAGGTCTGCTTATTATAAGCGACTTTGGGCTTGTTTCCCTGCAAAGCCACTTAGGGATGTTCCCAGCGTTTTTTCTTCACTGACGTGCAGTGGTGTAAAGTAACTAGTACATTTACTCAATTACTGTACTTAAGTACAATTTTGAGGTACTTTTACTTTACTGGAGTATTTCCAATTGTCTATATACTCCACAACAATTATTTGAAATGTTTAGTTACTAGTTACTTTGCAGATATAAATCATTATGAAACATACATTAACCACTTTAGCCCTATTTTATACCTATAAGCTATTTGAAAATAGCAGATCTACAAGCTCACAACGTGTTGCGATGCACGCGTTCTGAGCTTGTAGATCTGCTATTTTCAAACATTTTTGTACTTTTACTTTTGGTACTTTAAGTAAATTTTTATACCAATACTTTAGTACTTTTACTCAAGTAAATGTTGAATTCCGGACTTTTACTTGTAACAGACTCAGAGTACATCTATTGCATTCAAGCCTGGAATTTCGTCATTTTAGGGGCAAGGCCACTTGGCCTTTGGTGTTGTAATTTTTTGGAGGGCACAAAGGCCCTGCCCGGCCTTCCTGCCAGGGCAGGAAGGCCATCCAAAAAAATAATAACGATTTTTAAGTCCAAAAATGATTTTTAAGTCCACGGAAATAATGCATTTAACTTGAAGGTTAAGGATGATTGTATTTTAATATATTATAAGAATAGTATAACTATCTGTGAAATATTACCCATTTATTTCACAAAATAATGTGTTGGCAAATGACCAATATTTAGTTATATAGGTCTCAATATGTCACATTCAGCCCTGGACTTCACTGACTGAAGTAGGGGTCACATTAATCACATTAGATTCACAGAATGTATTTTACCCACAAGTTATTTTCATTCAAATGAAATGTGAATGAACTTGCACTAATAATGACTTTAGTTGATGTTTCACTCTTTAAAATATAGTATTTCTTAATTATTAATAATTACTGCTTGTAGATTGGCTATTTTCACGATTTTAAATTGTTTTTAAATAATAATAAAAAAGGAACATACAAGATTTCCACCCGACAGCCATAATATATAGCCAATATGGTTCTGTATCAGTATATGAGTCCGTTTTTGAAGATTTCATTCTAATTGGCTACTATGCCTGAATATGAATTTCATGAGCCTGGGTAGGTCACCCTGGCTTGGCGGAGATATGCCCTGTAGCACACTCCGCACAGCAGCAGCAGCAGCAGGTGAAAGCAATTCACTTAATTGCTCGTTCTCTCTCCCTCTTTCCGTCTCCTCAATCTCTCGCTCGCTCTTTCTCTCTCAATCTTTCACTCTCCCTTTTTTTCCTTCTCTCTCTGCCGCTTTTTACCTCTCTCTCTCTCTCTCTCTCTCTCTCTCTCTCTCTCTCTCTCTCTCTCTCTCTCTCTCTCTCTCTCTCTCTCTCTCTCTCTCTCTCTCTCTCTCTCTCTGCTTTACGAGCCTATTCATGCAATGCTTGAACTCCCACTCAGAAGGACATGTTTACATACTTGCGCATTACATATTTATACATAAACACGGATGCATGCGACTCCGTCACTGGACAAATTTACACACCTGCTCCCAATCACCACAGCGCAAAAGTAGGGCAAATCAATCAATCTCTCTCTCTCTGGGAGCAACAACAAGAAACAGTGAATGTAGGTTTTCATAGACATGGTCGCTTGTTTCTCTCACATAATCTGGCAACACCGACAGCCCTCTGTTGTCACTGCCACTGCGCTACCAGTCGGCTAAAAAGCTGAACATGTTCGGTCGGCTCTGGGTCGGCCGAAAAGGTCCCGACGGACCCCCCGACGGACCCCTAACCGACTGGCCGACGCTTCCCGAAGCCAATTCGGCCCAAAATCGGGCCGACTCAGATTGGTCTGGAGAGGGCTTAAATGACTACCAGACTCAAGGATGTCGACTACACAGTTAATCCAATGCCAGAAAATAGTGCTGTTAATACACATAACAGGACATGCTAGTATACCTGGTCCTGGTGTCACATTGCTGAATGTCTGTCTGAAATAACTTCCTAAATATGGCATATGAAATCACACAATCTTGTTGGTAATGGTATCCGTTATGAGTGACTTCACTGTGTTGTAGGTAGGTACTAACATATATGTCATATTGCAACATTCCCTCAGGTATGTGATATAAATAATGCACCAACTGTAACGTGGTTCTCAATGTGGAGACTCCCAAAATGATTTGTGAAAAAGACAATGACGGCTAAATGGTTGTTAGGGTCCAAATGGACCCTTAGGGGTCTCTAGACTAGGGTCCCAGAGATAGAAATCGTATCAAATGGGGGGTCCTTGAAATTAAAAAAGGTTAAGAATCACTGACTGACGTAGACAAAGTAAGGACTAAAGTTGGACTAATGGGCTGTGGCCCATTTTTGGGACCAAAAGAGTTTAAAAGCAGGCTGTGGAGTGGACTATGGTAAATAGCTACCTCTGTGGTGTGGTATACATGCTCATCCTGTTGGTATCAGCCACCCGTAGAGGCATCATATCCGATGGTCTGCTGGTTCATCCTCCCACTAGAAGTGATGTCATGACATCATGTTAACACATAGCAGTGATTCTCAAAGTGGGGTCCAGGGACCCCCAGGGGTCCTTGAGGGAATTCCAGGGAGTCCCCAGCCAAATTAAGTGAATATAGCTTTAAACCTATAAACAGCAGATCCACAAGCTCACAATGTGATGCGTTGTGATCTTGTAGATAATATAAATGCTATTTTGAAAAGAATCTCGGAAAATGTGAAACATTTAACGACACAAATCTTGTATGAGCCTAGCCTTGGATCAAGACTATCATAGATGTATTTTATCGAGTCTGACTTTTACTTTCGTACCTCTAAGATATGCAAATGTAAAGATTTATAAAATACATCTATGATAGTCTTAATCCAAGGCTAGTAAGTTGGGAGTTCTTGGAATGAAAAGGTTTGAGAACCACTTACTTACACATAGTAACCTCTGAGACTAAACGACACATTCAAGAGTGAATAATAGTGACTATTTGAAAGGATGAACATGTCTGGGCTTTACGCTGGCCAACAGTGATGCTGATGCTGTTTATCTTTGAGGGCGTGTCTGATATTGAACAACTACATTCAAACTAATATAGTTTGTGCATGGAGGGCTTGATGTACTTAGTTCAATGACATATTTGGTTAATTAACGTTAGAAACTATTACAAGCAGTGGTGTACAGTGACTTTTAAGTAAGTACTTTTACTCATTTACTACAAAAGTACAATTTTGAGGTATTTTTACTTCACTGGAGTACTCTCAATTTTCAGTAGTTTTACTTTTACTCCACTACATCTCAGAGGCAAATACTGTACTTTTTTACTCCACTACAATTATTTGAAAATTTGAGTTGTTTGTTACTTTGTAGTTTTGATTATTACAAAACATCCATTAACCACTTCAGCCCTATATACATTTCGGCCATTTGAAAATAGCCAATCTACAAGTTCACAATTCGTCGCAATGCCATGCATTGTGAGCTTGTAGATCTGCTATTTTCAAAAGATGTTTTATACGTTTGAAAACTTGTGAAATGGGACAGTCTGCACAACAAGTACTTTCTACTTTTGGTACTTTAACTACATTTTGATGCCATTACTTTTGTACTTTTACTAAAGTGTCCGCTAGCCTTTAACAGCAGCGTAGCACTAGAAGGCACAGTGAGTGAGGATGTTGTTCTGTTAGCATGTTTTGTTAGCATCGCTAACTAAACAAAACGCTGGAATTAAGTTACCGCCACAATCTTATATCGTTAATTCGAGCTACGTTACATTTTCATCACAGCAACATAACATTTTTTTTTGTATTAGCGTCATTGTTTACATACCGATCCATGTCTTCACAGTGTACAGTAATCAGTCCTTCTTATTTCTTAAATGGCTGAAAACATTCAAAAAACTCCGCCTAAACAAAAGGCAGCCAACGGCAGTTGATGACGTCATTTGACATCAGGAAACGGAAGAGCTGCTTGTTGTTGTTGTTGGTTGGCATGAAGCTTATTGGTGCATTACCGCCACCTGCTGCTCCGGAGTGTCGACCAGGCAAAACATGTACGATCCAATTCACATTTCACCAATGGCGGGAAAAAGTGATTATTTTTTTAAAAGTATCAATACTGCAATGTAGAAACACTCCGGCAATCAAAATTTACTTGGGTAAAAGTACAAAAGTAATGGCATCAAAATATACTTAAAGTTCCAAAAGTAAAAGTACTCATTATGCAGAATGTCCTGTTTCACAAGGTATCATTATGTATAAAATGTATTAAAATCTTTTGAAAATAGCAAAGTTTAAATAGTTCAAATAGCCAAAGTTTAAATAGGGCCGAAGAGGCTAATGTGTGTTTTACAGTTACAAAGTAACTTGTAACTAAAGTTTTCAAATAATTGTAGTGGAGTAAAAGTACAATATTTGTCTTTGAGAGATGTAGTGGAGTAGAAGTAAAAGTATAGCAAATTGGAAATACTCCAGTAAAGTATCTCAAAATTGAACTTAAGCAATTTTACTTATGGCAATTGCACTTAAGCGCACGCACGCACGGTTACCTACCTGACCCATGTTCAGTAATCATTTTCATGTTAATTCCTGCACCCCCAACCCCCCCGGATTATTCCTCATCTGGGGAGGGTACAGTACAGTACATGCTCAAGTCCCTTTCTGTACGTATCATAGTTACCTGAACCTACATTTAATGTTTTAACAGCATACTGTTTTTAAATACCTGACAGTAATGTTTCATCACATCTTTTTTTTTTTTTCACACATTGTGATTATTTTGGGTCACATGCAGCCCCCTACCTGCGGCCCAATATATCTGAATATTGATATATTATTGATTTCAGATGTTCCAATTCCAAATATGCAAGTTTACATGCATATCAACGTTTTGTATTTAGACCAGGAGACTGCCTTGCATTTAGCTTTGAAATCCACATGCTCTCCTTCTTTACAAGTTTTTCCAACATCTCGGTCATGGTCCTGTTCCTGGTCTTGGTCCGGACATGGTCTATTCCCATGGCTTTGAAGATTACTGGCTCATTACTATGAACTTTATCTAAATGTGCCGCCATGTTAATACAATATAACTTCTACAATTGGGGTGGTTGTATTTTGTCTCCCTGCTCTTCTATTGAGACATTTAGATCATGTCATTTTTTTTTTTTTTTTTTTAAGATTTTTTTGGGGGGCTTGTGAAATTTACATTTATGGTGTGTGATATGAAATGTGAGCTTACCATAATCAAAGTAATCCCTAGCTCTTTAACTGCCAGAGTGTATACACTAAAAAACTCACCCACTGCCAGCTATTTTGCGATTTTCTTACCTTTCCAAGTAGTCACAAAATATTTATCTCCAGTATGATCGATCCCCTGATGGTTGCTAATCACGGAGGGTTTCACTGTGCTTCCGCAAAAAAACAAACAAAAAGTCATCGCGACCTCCCATGAGCCTCCCATGAGCTTGTTATTAAAAATAGCAGGAAGTGAATGGAGCAGTAAATCTTCGGATCGCGTTATCTTTGGTTCTGTGTAAAAAAATCAAATAAAAACTTGTCCAAACCCGTCGTTGGCAGGCTGAGAATAGAATCAGAATATGACGAATTAACTCGTCCATGGCAGGCAATGAGTTAATCATATTCCATCATGCATCATTGCACAATTCAAATAATTCTCTGCCCTGATTTGCCATGGGCAGTTTTGCCAGATATTGTGAGAGAAAGACGCCTAGGAAAACAAGCCCAAAAGAAGCAAAGTAGGCCACATTTAAACACAGGCGCACTTTAAACCTATGCAAGCTATCTATAACGTATCTTCCGTATCGTTCAATAAAAATGATTTTAATCGAATTGGTGGCCATTTTCTCAGAGTTATAATGTATCATCAGAGTGCAATACACCTCCCAACGGATAGGGTCGCAGAGTTCAAAGCATATGGAAGAAATACGGAGAAAATGGCCACCGATCAGATTAAAATGTTTTTTTATTGAACAATACGGAAGATATGGATACTTAGCCACATTGCTTTGTGCCAGCACTGTACATGTTTACCTAGGTAGTGTACAGTACTGGAAATAATCAGTATAGTCAGATACCGGGGTGCAGGTCAAGCCTCCAATATATTACAGCACTGTGCATCCGTCTGCTACATTTCTTTGCATCCTTGCTACTTATTCCCATCACACACCTCGGGGAGGATGAGTCAGTGTGCTGACCTTTTCACCAGAAAGTGCACGGCAAAACAAGTATTGGGTGTGTTCGAGGAAAAAGGGTAATGCGCCCCTTGCTACCTGCAAACAAGTGGGATGAGAGCAGTATGGCGTGTTGTGATTAGCAGGGCAGGTCCTGTGTTTTTCTCCTCAAGCGGACAAAGCAGATTATATAGGCTATACGTGTGTGTGCGTTGGCTGTGAAGGCTGCTATGATTGAGCAAACCAGGCATGGAGAATGTGAGTATTATGTGTAGCCATTCTGCAGCACAGAGAGCACTCCTATAGAATTACTTAAAGGGACACTATCATCAACATTACCTGTTACCTTATTACCTATATTTGTTGCACACAGTAAATTGTTACTGGATGGATGGATGTATAGATGGATAGATAGATAAAAGGCATGTAACGATTGATCGTGAATCGATAAAAATCGATTCAAACTGGTGACAATTCAAATCGATTTAATAAAAAAAATATTGCGATGCAAACAGCAGTGGGCGCAAAGATAAGAGAAGAAAAGGGTTTAAAAAAAGGGTTTTCAGTCTTTTGCTACTGTATTGAAAAGAGGACAGTATTGTAAAAAAAATATATATATATAAATAAAAGAGAAGGAAATACTGGATTTGTGTAAGAGAAATAATTATTTAAAAACAATCTGTCTATTATTTTGTGTTAAAAAAATCGTGAAAAATCGTATCGTGAACCTAGTAATAACCACACTCAAAACCCACCTTTTCAGAATCGCATTCCCTACATAAAACCCCAACCCCTGCCCCTCCTTTTTGTTTTGTGTACTTTTCTTTTATAGTTTTAATCCTTTTTAACTAGTCGATTCTAATAAAGTTGTTTTTATTCTGCTCTGTAAAGCGACTTTGAGTATTTAGAAAAGCGCTATATAAATTGTATGTATTATAGTATCGTGATTCTAATCGTATCTTGAGTTGAGTGAATCGTTACATGCCTAATAGATAGATAGATAGATATCGGTCGGTAGATAAATAAATAGTTACAGACCGCCCAGGTGCTGCTGAGTCATGGAAAGTCAACTACCGTTGCATCGTTATACATTCTTATACGGTCAAGTCTACCCAAGTCCTTCCTCTTGCTCCCTCGCTCTTCGATCTCCATGTGGAGTCGGTGGGAGTGGTTGGCCCTGATCAATCTGGGAACCCATCGCCAACTGAAAATGAAAAACAGCGCCCTCTGCTGTTTGTTCTATGTCTGTTGGCTCTGGGAGGACGAAGACGTAACACCAGAGCGCAAGGAAACCGGTGTTTTTTGTATGCCTTCAGCGCATCACTTCCGGTTGGTGCGACTATGTTTTCATTCCCACTAACAATATTTCTACACGGAACACTAACACCACTTCTCCCAGAGAACATGGATCGTTTTGGTTATAAGCCCACTTGTTTCTATGATGAAAGAGTAAGTTAAAATGTGAATATCTTTCCGTGGTTTTGTCTGCTCCGCGGACGCTATTGTTAAATTAGTTTCGGTTTGTTTCGAGGGGGGAACGTGTGCAGAATCTGTTCTTGAGAGATTAGGCCCTGATAGCCTCCAGCTATCCTCGGTACACGCACTTCCACTACATCTTCCACCCCGTCCAGTGTGTAGCACCCACGACAGAGCCATCCTTCCTCACCAGCCTGTTTAGGCCAATTGTATCCCCAGCCTAGCCTAGGCTACAAGGTTTCCACCTGACAGCAATGATATGTGAAGGAGGAGGGGAATCTTCCACCTCAGAAGTATATGTTCATAGATGTTGCTGTGTTTGCTTTCCCTCTGTGATTGTCAACCTAGACCGCCTGGTTGCCATAGCAGCTGAGCTTTCCATTGTAAACCATTATGGCATGCCGTTTGGTGTGAAAATTAGGGGGTTCGGGAGTAAAGAATTGGCGGGAGGGGGAACCGATAGCTCTGGTTCACAGCTGTCTCACTCCTATGTGTACACCTATTGTGTGTGTGTGTGTGTGTGGTGTGTGTGTGTGTGTGTGTGTGTGTGTGTGTGTGTGTGTGTGTGTGTGTGTGTGTGTGTGCGCACGCGCGCCTCTATATGGCCACCTACTGAGATGCCTTTCCAATGGACCAAGATAGAGGTATTAAACGAAAAAATGAACAAATAAGCAGCAGGGCTGTGGGAAAACAAATATAAATTCATAACCTTGACAGATTCACACATTGGTGGACTTTTGGGCATGTTTTTTGTGATTACCTTGTTCCTTTAAGAGGCAGTGTTACAGTAACAATCACGCTGTCAAACCTTGGCTGGCAGCAGCGCCTTCCTTCGCTGTAGTGTAAAAACTGCTTACAGTAGGAATACAGAATACTCACATACTCCTATAGGCATTTCAGACTGCAAATGTGAAAATACATTCACTCTGTTTACTGAGAGATCTGAGCAAGGTCACATAGATTTGTAAAACCCCCTGTGATGTGTGTGCTATATAGTAAAATCCGTTTTTTTTTACTCCGAAGAGTGTACAATTGGACCCGTTAGTTCCATTTGTACACTCTTCGGAGTAAAATGACACCTAAGGATTTTACAGAGAGGGCTGTTTTTCCATAGCTTGACAGCACAATGATGAATAAAAAACATTGAATCTTGACCTTTTTTTTTTGAACACTGCGATTCATATCGGAATGTCGCACAGATATCTCAGCACAGGGGAATGAAGGCTTAAAATCTGAAATATGCTTGGACGCACACAAAAGGCATTATTTGTTTTTATCTCCTACTGTAAATGACGCCAATTCTTTTTGTAGTTTTTTCCCCCTCTGTTTTGCTTTCAAATAAGTGCTTCTGAACAGGATTGTTGTTTCTCAGACTCTGATTTGTGTTCAGCCTAAACAACTGTAAGGCGATTATACAGCAGAATGGGGCCCTTATTTTCTCAATTGCCACAAAATGCCTCAGTCAGCCAGCTGAGACGGCAAACAATCTGTGATAGCCAGCTCTTCAAATGGCCGCATAAATTCCGGCTGCAGACATCTGTGCGCAGTTTATCCCTGGACGCAGACTGCCATGGTAAACACAGAGCAGCCTGGGCGACATTAGGATATAGCAGACCTGAACCAATGCAAATAGGATGCAGGTGGCGCCAGCAGTACAGTGAAAAATGGACGTCCCTGCATCCTTTGTCTAATAGACTGTAAAAAAAAATTTATGGACACAGGGAACGGTGAGGTCACCATTTTGGTTTCTACAGACCCGTTTTGAAGCCACTATTTCAGCAAATTTTAATCCACCATCTCTGTATTTCCGGTCTCAAAAAGCAACCGGAAACTAATGCTATTGGCTGGAAGACGGCGAGGGTGGGTCTTCACTCAGTAGAACCAGCAGAAGCCCTAGAAGCATACCGTAGGGCTACTACATTAAAACATTAACGGGACCATTATTTACAAAAACACATATGGTAATTGAAAGAAAACTTTAAACAACGATTGAAAACAAAGTATTTATGAAAATGTTTACTATGGTAATAAAACCAAGTGTAAAGTCCGGTCTTATACCCATTCCCTTGAATGGAGTGTTAATGCTTCTGCAACCAGCAGGAGTGGAAATAGCGACACCCTCTAGGCCATTAATGAGAACTGCAGCATTTTAATGACTTCCTCAATGGCTTCATTTTCAAAAACGGGACCTTGCCGCCTGGTCTAATTGCATTGAATTTGCAGCGTAGACTTTGGCATCTGCTTGGGGAGGTCCTGGTCGCTTAAGAGGTGGTGCCATGGTTTTGCACTTTTTCTGTTTTTCATGTGTCTATAAGGTTGATAGAGCTTCATTAAGCCCCCTGGTGGTGTTTTTATGGTGTTTTATGTCCTCTGACTATTTTGAGTTTCTTCCTGGAGGCTGAAACCTTGAGGGTCAAACGTGCCAATAGAAAAACAGCGCTTTAATGACACAGTAAAAATATACCCTCCCCCTCATTATCATAACACAACAGGTGTGGGCATGAGGAGGAGGAGGGACTAGGACAGGTGGGTGGTGGAGTAACCTCGCATCACCAGTCTTTCCACCTCGGAGGAAAGCCTGGTGATCGTTTCTAAAGACCCATATGATCCGGTCTAGGCCACGCCTACTGAAAAAGAAAAAAGAAAAAAGAATCCTGTTTCCGGATTGTCGCGATCCGGTTTTGCGGTGCCGCTTTGTTTTGGTTCCCCAATCCCTATTTAAATGGAATAGAATTTCCCCGTGGGATAATACGGATAATACAGACGCTAAATAGTCTCCGGAAAGTACACTCACATTTAGATTTAAAAAATAAGCTAAACTACGCCACATCAAGGATTTTATAGGACGGACCTATTTTGGGGTGAGACGTGTTTCCGGTTTGTCGCGATCCGGTCGCTGATGACGCGGATGACGTAGAGCTCCCGACCGGATCATGTACCCGAAAAGGAATGGTGCCCAGGCTAGTGGTGGAGTAAGGTGAGAACCAGGTATACTTAATGAACTGGAGGCATGTCCACATAAAACATAATTTTAACACTTTCTATACACTTTTTTGAAAAAATCTTCCTCCTAGTTTAACCATAATACCTGATGATTATGTTTTAGGGGGGGGGAAATCACTGAAAATCACGGCACCCCGTCTTTAATGTTCGTATTGCTTTTTATATGGACAAGGCAAGGCTAGGACTTTAGGCAAGGACTATTTTGGTGTTATCCTTTTAGACAAAGTGTTTTGACTGTCCTCGTGCTGGTTTACATTTCTGTCTAATAAAATATTCAATCAATCAATCAAACCGCGGAAGCACAGACCTAATCGTGACGTCCTGCATTCCCCATTTGCATGCCTCAGCCGGTGTGACATACGTCACTGTAGCCCCGTCTGTGACCTCACCCGTCAATGTAGCTCTGGACTCAGTTACGTAGCATCATCAGCATTATGAGGGGCCGGCAGTGACTCAGGAGGTAGAGCGTCCGCTTGGGAAGTGCAAGGTTCCCGATTCAGTCCCCAGCTCCTCCAGGCTGCATGTCGAGGTGTTCTTGACAAAATATGGGTCAAAACATGGGTTTTGGCATCAGCATCAGACAAAGTATACCCCGCACCCGACAAAAAAATCTGGTCGGGTTCCACTCTGCTGTGCTAAATTTAGGAAGCAGGAAGTGCCTCGACATATCCCCCCCCCCTCCTCCCAAAACATACTCAGGGAGAGATCCGATTAGCTTTGACAGCAAGGGGAGACATGCGAGGTCTCGCCAGTGACATGTAGAGAAGTGCAGAGACTGTGCACAGTACCGCAGCATCCATTAACACCTCTAATGGTGTGCCCCCCTCCAAACCCCAAAATAAATAAATAAAAAACAGGATGGTGGCGGCGGCAGCATATATAATCATCACTGTCCGGCAGAAACCTTGTATGTCCAAAACCGTTACTTTTCAGAAAATGTGGGAAAAAAGGATCCAACCAATGGATCCAATGCAGTTATCATTTTGTCACATGCTTCTGTTTCTTCATATTCATAAAAACCCACAGGCAGGCTTAACTTTCACTTCAAAAGTATTTTTTTTCAAAGATTGCAAAAATAGCCGATCTGCAAGCTCACAACACGTCACATTGCGACGCGTTGTGAGCTTATAATACATCGGCTAATTTTGCTACTTTTGTGTGACACTGTGGTATTAGGAAGTAGGGCATTGATTTATGGAAAGGAAAACTAATAACTAAAAAAACTAACATCTAAGATGAAATATGGAGATACAAGGTTTCTGCCCGACAGCAGCAACGATAATCCAAACGGTCCCGGTGAAAGTGCGGAGAGCGTGACAGAATATAGCGACGGCCAGACTTCCTTCCTACCGCGTGGGAGTAGGTGGCGTCGAGGTGCGAGACAGAGAATTAATGATTCTCAGACATCTCTCAGGGCAGAGAGGGTGCTTAGTTTTCGCTCAAGCAGGCTCCTAAAATCCTGCACACAGAAAAGTAAACTTTCCTACAAGTTTTCACTTCTTGAAGGTTGTGAGGTGTCACTGTCGGCTCTACACAGCATCAAATCGGTAGCGTTAATTTAACTCTGAGTAGGAAAATGGACCCATATGGATTTGACTGTGCGGTTCACTGACACCGTACCGCAGCTCCCTGGAGACAGAGGTTCATTACTCTTCCAAATAAATGATGTACATTTATATACCCTCAAACCTCAACCCCCATCCAGTTTACAAAGCATGCTGTCAGGAATACAGGCAGCCAAAACAACAACTTACCAGACAGAAAATAATCAGCAGAACTAATGTATGCACAGTTCAGAGACGAACGCAGCACAGGCAACAAATAAACAAAACAAAAAAACATTATTGATTATTGTTACAAAGAAATTATGTTTTCCATATTTTCGCCTCTTATTTTCGATTTTCGAAGTTGCAACAGAACTTCAAACATTTCAAACAGAAACACAAAGGAAAACTGTTGCGATTAAATACAATACGATTAATAATCAAGTTCTGAAATGTAGAAATAGCCCTGCATTGAATAAGCGGAATATTTTGAATATCATGCTGTAGTGTAAAGTGTATTATCACCTATAAAAACGTAAAAAGGTTCAAACATGCCTCGATTGCCTCAATATCCCAGATGATCCAAGACAGTGGTTCTCAAAGTGGAGTCCCAAGTCTTCTGATGCAAATGGAACCAAATGGACCCTTACGGTTCCATTTGTACTCTTAAGAGTCATGGGGTCTTTGAAATAAAAAAATAAAAAAGGTTTGAGAACAAGTGATCTAAGAATACCTACAGGTTGTTTTTCTTATAATGAGAATAGTATTTTATTTGGGTTACTGTAGAAAGGGCTATGATCATATTATTTGGATCCACCGACTACCCCCTAAATAACCTGACATCCTAAGTAACCCAAAACTAACGAGCAGGATATGGGGCAGGATGGAAATGTATCCCTCGTTCGGGATACACGAGGGACTTGTCTAAAAAGAGAGAGGAGGAGAGATGCTTAGGCTGCACGCCTTGTGGGGAAACAAGTGTCTGGCTCACGGCATGGCCAACTGTGGCGCAGGTGAATGTGGTGGATGGAGCCTTACATAATGTTAGCAGTGTTAATGAGAGAGTGTGTGTGTGTGTGTGTGTGTGTGTGTGTGTTTGTGTGTGTGTGTGTGTGTGTGTGTGTGTGTGTGTGTGTGTCAGAGATGGGGACTCGAGTCAGAGACTCGTACTCGAGTCGCACTCGAGTCGCCACAAATGAGACTCTCGACTCGGACTCGCCCCTCAAAGACTTGAGACTTGACTCGGACTCGAGCTCAAAGACTTGTGGGCAATCTTTATTTTATAGGGTTTTTTGGACGCATTAATGAATGAAATGCCCAAAAAACGTACACTCCCCTGTCCCCTCCCTCCCGCAAAGGAACCTCCAGTGCGCGCTGCGCGGAGCTGGCTCCCAACCGGCTTCAGTCAAGCTGCTTCGTGCTGCTCATTAACGTGAACATGGAGAGGCGAGCACAATAGCTGCTGTGTGTGTGTGGCCGCCGCGGCCTTTCATCATAAGTTTAAATAAAAAAACGTTGAAATTAAACAAACATATTTAGCTCAGCATCAGCTATATAACCTCAGTTTTACCACGGTTCTCCGTTTACTACTCACTATGGGATATCAGCGCCCTCAGGCGATGAGACAGAGCAACACACACGCTCCCGGTGCCAATACTGATTGGCTAAGGGTATGTCACGAGTCCGGAAGACCCGGGAGTATAAAGCTCCCTCGTGACGTAGGCTCTTCCTCTTTTCTCCACTCTGCAAGCGAATGCGCAGAAATTCACACACAACAAAGCAAGAAAATTTCAACTTTAACCCAATGCGGGAATACGGAGTATATCCCCACGGGAAATCCTTGCAAATAAGTTTTCTCCCGGAACTTATTATTAAGTATTTATTTATTTACCTATCCTCTCAGTTTTCCTTATTTCTTGGTCTGTTCTGGAAAAGCCGGTTAGCTGAAAAAGCCGGTTAGCTGCTAACACCGGTTAGCAGCTACTAGCTCTTTCATTCATTCAGTGGCTAGGCTAATACTAGCAGCTACTAGGCTACGCTACTGGCTAGGCTTTAGCCTGTTGTTTTCCCAGACCGAGGACCAAGATGGAACCACCGAGGAGTTGCGGGGTCGCGGAATGCGACCCCCTCATCGCCGCAGACGACCCCCACCGCGTCTTCTTCCACTGCTTGGGGGTCGATCACGCGTTCTGCGCCAGGACCCACCCGGGTGAGACAGATGCGTGCCCTAACTGCACGAGGTTAACCGTTTCTCAACTTGACGCTCGGCTCGTCAGGGCTAGGACCCTGGTCGGCTGGACTAGACGAGATAACGGTGAGACCGCCATCGCCACCGGACCGGGGACCCCAGTCGGGCAGCACGAGCGGCCCCCCGGCTCATGGGACCCCCACCGGTGCCGATGCCAAGACTAGAGCGTCAAGCGTCCACGACGCTGACGCCACCTCCCGCCGCTGCTGCTGCGATGGGGGCTTGTCCCCACCGCAGCATGCTAGCAGCGGCCCTCCCTCCCCCCTGCCAGCGAGGAGTCGATGGCTCTTCACGATGACGACATGGCGGAGGACGGGGAAGATTTCCTGGAGCTCCCGTCGTATCAGGACACCCAGGTGGTGTCCACGACGAGCCCCGGACGGGGAGAACCTCCCGCAGCCACCGAGGAAGAGATCCTCGAACCTGTGGCGGCTGGTTTCAACGAATGGCTAGCCTCACTAAGCAACAGGTTGTTAGCAGCGCTGTTCTAGCTTAGCTTGCTAGGACAACACCAGCTCGTTAGCCTCTTCAGAGCCGGCGTCTGTACCACGAAGAACGAGGCTACAATCGGGTGCTTTGAGACGCATAAAGGGTTTTTCATAAGAGTATGTTGAACTGTTTATGCTGTTTCCACTGTTCTGTGTTTTATTCTGTTCCATTAAAATTTCCCAAAATACACAAGCACACTATCCAGCCCCGGTCAGGAGGTCACGACGCTAGGGGTCCCTGGGGGTCCCCGGGCGTCGATGCCCTCCTCTATAAGCCCATTGTGCCTATCAGGCCTGCCTTCACAGCATGATAGACAATAATGGGATACTTCTCTGCCTGTTTTCGACAACTGTCGGGGTGCATCGATGCATAGGGATCACTAGGTGGTCCCCGTGTTGATAACCACCCCTTATAAGCCCAAAGCGCTTGGAAAGTCCCTTGGTGACTTTCCAAACGCTGCTGGGATGAATACTGTGCATGATATGAACAAGACAAAGGTAATAAACCCATTGCTAATTCTATATGCCAGTGTACATGGGTCACGCCAAAAATTTTCCAATTCTACCATCCATCCGGCAGAGGGCGCCAGAGGCCCACTGTGGGAAGGAAGGTTTGCAAGATGGCGGCGCGGGTCGAAGGTCACCCCAATATTTACAACCTGCCAAGCACCGTGTCACGCCAGCCTCTGGAGGGCGACAGAGTGCTTCCTTCGGTGGAGGTGGCTCCGTCGCTTCCTTTAGCCAGGCCAAGAAGCCTAGACAAGATGGCGACGGACTTTGTAAACACAAGGGAGCAGCGTGGAATGCTTCCGTACTCAGTCACGTGACCCCCACGCTTGCACGGGCCCCGTGGGTTAGGTGTCGACGTCACCTGTTTCCATGGAAACGGATGTCAACGTCTCTTCACTCTTGGTGAGTTAGCCGTGACTATTACTAGCTATGGTATGCTAGGTTGGCATAGCCTCCAGTCAGGATGCTGTTGTTTTCACTTAGTGGCTGACTAGCCTCACTAACATCGACACAGTTAAAGAGCAGTGTTGTTTTGGTGCAGTGCTTAGACAGTCCCCTAAAACAACACGTGGTGGCCATAGCTCTCCTTCGTTCTTGGTTAGCCAAACAACTACAGGTAGCAGCTAAAGGCTAAAGGCGACCTGTAGCTAGGCTAGACTAGACCAGGCTAAGCTTACAGGCTAAGCTAGTTAGCCCTTTGTCTACACTACCACGATGGAGGCTCAGGTTCACTGGGTGCCTTGAGACAATTAAACATAAAGGGTTTTCATAAGAGTATGTTAAACTGTTTATGTTGTTTTACACTGTCTTTGTGCTTTATTTTGTTGCATTAAAAATGTACTAAAATACACAAGCACATTATCCAGCCCCGGCCAGGAGGTCACGACGCTAGGGGTCCCAGGGGGTCCCTGGGCGTCGAAGGTCTCCTCTATGAGCCCATAGAGTCAGGCTGATGTTGTTTCACTTAGCGGCTGACTAGCCTCACTAACATCGACACAGTTAAAGAGCAGTGTTGTTTTGGTGCAGCGCTTAGCCAGTCCCCTAAAACAACGCTGCGGTGGGCATAGCTCTCCTTCGTTCTTGGTTAGCCAAACAGCTACAGGTAGCAGCTAAAGGCTAAAAGCGACCTGTAGCTAGGCTAGACTAGACCAGGCTAAGCTTACAAACTAAGCTAGTTAGCCCTTTGTCTACACTACCACGATGGAGGCTCAGGTTCATTGAGTGCTTTGAGACACACATAAGGGGTTTTCATAAGAGTATGTTAAACTTTTTATGTTGTTTTACACTGTCTCTGTGCTTTATTTTGTTCCTTTAAAAATGTCTTAAAATACACAAGCACGTAATCCGGCCCCGGTCAGGAGGTCACGACGCTAGGGGTCCCAGGGGGTCCCTGGGCGTCGATGGCCTCCTCTATGAGCTCTTTGTGCCTGACAGGCCTGTTTCACAGCATGGCAGACACTAACGGTCTCTAATGGACGCCACAGTACGAGTCCGCTGGACCACGTGGCGACGTCATCGGTCCCCGTGGAAATGTGCACGTTGCCCACAGGACTGATAACAGCAGCGCCCCCTCCCGACTCGCTCGCTCGGTGAGCAGCTTTGGGAGGGTTGCAATCCGAATCTGTTTTTATCCCAGTACATCAGCGTTGCACTGTGTTTACTGGTTAAGCTCAGTACGGCAGTGACACACTGTGGTTGTACTGGCCAGGCTCCCCTGAACAACAACAACACATTGTGGTTGAACTGGTGTGTTTTCCACATGCCTTGTGTTACTTCCTATGTCAGACGAGTGTGTCTCTCTCATGCGGAAGATAAAAGCAGCCACGACTCTAAGAGAGAAGGTTCTCTCTCTCTCTCTTGAGCATGAGCGTTACCAGAGAAATATCTACGAATCAGAACCGACTGGGTTTCTGTTCAAAGCTTTTTCTGGTGAGAAAAAGGGGGGGGGGGCGTACGGCCCTTTCTGAATCTGAAGGGCCTCAACAAGTATCCATTTCTTGGTTGACGACCGTAAAAGCTGTTGCAAAACGGTACATCAGGGGCACTGATGGGCGGGCATCAACCTCTAGGTTGCTTGCCTCCACGTTCCAGTCTGGCCTCCACACAGAGAATTCCTGCACTTCGGCTACAAAGGGGAGTGTACGAGTACACGGTTTTTCCCTTTGGTATGTCATTGAGCCTGCGAGTGCTCGTGCAGTGTACCAATGCGGCCATAGCTCCACTGCGGCGACAGGGGATCGGTCTGTCGACTTAACTTCGACGACTGGTTAATTGCTGGCTCAGAGGAGGAGGTGGCACGGCACACGGCCGTGGCCCTCTCCCACCTGACGTCGCTATGTTCACAATCAACGTCCAGAAGAGCGTTCTGGTTCCATCTCAGCGGACCACCTTCTGGGGGATCTCGCTGGACTCGAACACGCTCAGAACGCGGCTGTCCAAGGGCAGGTTAGACAGCGTCTTAGCTTGTGTGAGGTCTTTTCGCGTAGGGCGTCAAGTCACTTACAAACTAAGCATGCAGGCGGTGAGTCTCATGGCTTCAGTCATTCACCTAATCCGCTTGGGCAGGTTCTACATGAGACCTGTATAGAGGTGGCAGCGGGCTCTTCGGATCCCACTCACCTCAGGCTTTCAGCAAGTGGTGGTGTTTCCAGGGTGTCGTGGAGACACTCGGATCGTGGTCGCAGGTGGCTTTTCTGTCCCAGGGGGTCAGTATAGGCGCTGTGATATCACAGAAGGTCATCACCACGGACGCCAGCCTCACGGGGTTTTTCCTCGCTCTCAAACAGTTCGGTGCTCGGTTTCCGGGTTGTTCTGTCTCAATCAGAACATACAACACCGCGACCATGTGCTATGTCAACAAGCAGGAAGGTTTGGCCTCCCTGGTGTTGGACGGATTGGCGTGCGAGATGGCGCTGTGATGCGACTCACGTCTCGCGTCCATTCAGGCGTTCCAGGTGCCGAGCCTCCTGAACGAACTGCTTTATGCTTTCCCGCCAATAGAGCTGATCCTCCCCATGTGGGGGAGGGTCAGGCTCCGAGGGTTGTTGATGTTGCTGGTGGCCCCAGCATGGGACACGTAGAGGTCAGGAGATAAGCTCCTCTCCTTCACGACGTGCCTTGGGCCCTCCTTGTCGGCAGGGACTTGCTGCGGCAGGGTGGGGGGACGCCCTCAGGACCTAGACCTATGGGTCTGGCCCATGAGAGGGTGAATTTGAGCTCGTGTGGCCTTCCCCCTGACGTGATGGCTACCATCCAGGGCGCAAGGGCCGTGTCCACGAGGAATGCTTACGAGGTCAGATGGGGGTTGGAACAGTCACCAGTGGTGGTGGCTTTCCAGGCCTCGATGTGTAGCATTCTTACTTTCTGCAGGGAAGGCTAAATCAGGGTTTATCCTTCTCGACGGTGAAAGTGTATTTGGCTGCCATTTCGGCTTGCCACCTAGGTTTCGACGATGGCAAGACGGTGGGTCAGCATAACTTCGTGCGCCGATTTATGAACGGCGCCAGAAGGGCTAGACCGGTCAACAGGCCACTGTTCCCAGTCTGGGAGTTGACGGTGGTGCTGGAGGCACTGTGCCGTCACCCGTTCGAGCCTTTTGAGTCTATGGACCTGAAGGTCATTAGTCTAAAAACAGTCCTTTTGGTGGCCCTGTCCACGGCTAAACGGGTCAGTGACTTGCATGCGCTCTCGGTGAGCCCGGAGTGCATGAATTTTCTGAACAACGACAGGAAGGTTTTGCTTAAACCAAACCTGGCGTTCGTTACAAAGACCGGGGTGGTGGCCCCAGATCCGGTTGAATTGGTGGCTTTTCATCCGCCTCCCTTCGCTTCGGCGGAGGACAGGCGGTTACATTGCCTCTGCCCGGTGAGAGCTTGAAGCTCTATTGCCAGAGGACGGCGGCCAGTCGCTCATCGACACAACTCTTTGTCTCTTTTGGCGTGGGGGTTCAGAGGAAGGCGGTCACCAAAGCGACACTTTCTAGATGGATCCGTGATGCCATTAAGCTGGCTTATGTGAGTAGTGGTGTCCCTGTCCCGGGGGGTCTGAGGGCCCACTCTACTAGAGGCATGGCTACGTCCTGGGCTCTCTACAAGGGAGCTTCGATCCAGGAGATTTGTGCGGCTGCAAATTGGTCGTCGCCGTCGACTTTTGCGGCCTTTTACAGTCTGGACGTGGCGGCGTCATCAATGGCGCACGCTGTCCTGGGTGTGGCTGCTGCCTCCAGGTCAGTGGAGGATAGGGAGTAGGCTTGGGGCCTTTTCTCCATATCTTCCGACTTCCTCTTTAGGTTTCCTTGGGACCAGCAGGGCTGTGTCTTGGGGATAGGGCCCTGCTCCTCATTATTATGAGGCGGACTGTGTCTGCCTGTTAGTAAATAGGGCAGACTCTAGAGTCTGTCAGGGCCTACTCTTGTTATCTATCCCGCACCCCAGCCCGGTGGGCTGGGGGGGCGCCCAGGGGCCGTGAGGTCGTGGACCTATGGCCTGGGGGTCTTAGGTCACGTCCGGGGGGGACGTGACCTAGGAGCTGAGGGGCGTGCGGGGTTGTCAGGGTTGTGTGGCTCATTACCTCAAGGGGGGTTTATGAATCCCATAGTGAGTAGTAAACGGAGAACCGTGGTAAAACTAGAGGTTACGAATTTAACCCCGGTTTTAGTAGGTTCGGAGTTTACTACTCACCAGACACCCCTTTCTGTGCGCATTTGGCATGCAGAGAGGAGAATGTTAAGAGGAAGAGCCTACGTCACGAGGGAGCTTTATACTCCCGGGTCTTCCGGACTCGTGACATACCCTTAGCCAATCAGTATTGGCACCGGGAGCGTGTGTGTTGCTCTGTCTCATCGCCTGAGGGCGCTGATATCCCATAGTGAGTAGTAAACTCCGAACCTACTAAAACCGGGGTTACATTCGTAACCTCTAGTTATCTTGGTACATGCTTACATTTTTTATAAGATGATCGGATCATCTGTGATAGCACGTTTAGGAAACGTCGCATTTTCATTTTGCGCTGCTGTCTCGTTAAACCCAGCTGGGTGAATATTCAACACTTCACCACGGTAAACACTACGTTCATGTTTACTGCATTAAAGCTGTGGTTCTCAACCTTTTCAGGCCGTGACCCCCCAAAATAATCATATTTGAAGTGCAGATCCCCATTTTGTTTGACTCGGTTCCACAGATAAATATTAGAAAATAAAAAAGAAAATAGCAGATCTACAAGCTCGCGAGGCGTTGTGAGCTCCGTTGTGGTCCCGACTCCCGACCCACAGGTTGAGAACCACTGCCTACAAGCAAGTTACATGTCTATGTTGTTGACCACGTAATGTAATGTTACAGACCTTACAGGTTTATTTGGTTTCCAAAATGCTTTGTATTGTATACTCCGTCGCGCCTCATAGTTTATTCTGCCCAAAATAACAGATCTGTAAGCTGTCGACACACCATGACACGATGCGTTGATAGCTTGAATGTCTGTTATTTTGGGTAGCCAGGCGACGCACATTACGCGTCGTAGCAATGTATCTGGGTTTGAGAGGCTATGATTGATGTAAACTTACAGTAGCCTACTAGATTATAGCTGGCAGTTGTCACACTATTGTAGCTCTGTTCGGGATTATTGCACAAAGGTGGATGATGAAAAAGTTGCACTTTGCGAACGGGGACAATACAATGGACATAACTGCGTCACTTCAGAGGAAACTAAATGGAGCTACTTCAGAGATGTTTACACACCCCTGGTTATCCATTAGAATGGTGGAAATGGAACGTAAACGACTAGAAGTTCGGGCCGCTACGCCGCCCGAACGTCTAGCGTGGCGCGTCGTCCACTTCGCATCGCAGATCCACCTTACAGCCACCTCACAGTGTGAGAGAGAGTATTGTGTGAAAGTAGGGCAAAGTCGCTTATGATTTTCAGACATGGCAACGCTGTGGTGAAAAGTAAGGCAAATGCGCGTATAATCAGAGGACATGGCAACGCTGAGTGTCCTGTGCTCCCCTATTTCCGCGGACCCCTTGGAGTCTTGGGACACCCGCGAAACATCGTGGAGCCCTTCGGACCCCCGCGAAACATAGCGGAGCCCTTGGGGGTCCCACGAGACCCTTGGGGTTCCCTGGAGACCCTTGGGGGTCCCTGGAGACCTACAGACACGGCGAAGGGAAATAGAAAACTGTAAAGCCACAGCCACGCATGCAAGAGGTTGCACATGAACTCTTCAGCCGCACTGAGGCACTCCAACACAAACACTGTGATGCTCCCCTAAATCCACTCCAGGTTTTGAAAATACCCATTTCACAAACGGGTGACGTGCATCACCGTTCCAATGACCAAAACTCGCGTTGGCTCGCGATGTTTTGGTTTCGCTCGGCGGTGGTCGGTGCTGACGCTAAGGAACAACATGGTCGACCCGTAATGTTGTGAGTTTGTGCTGGCCGCAATTAATTATGCTCCGAGCAGGCAAATGTGTGGTGAGCAATGAAAAGTAGCCTACGCCACCCGTAAATTAATTGTGCGCGTTGTGGCTTGTGTTGTTAGTGACATGTGATATGTTGTTGTTGTGTTTAGTGCGAAACAATGATATGGGAAAATGATGGCTTTTCATCTCTCCAATGTAATATAGGATAACAGCCAACGTGAGTACATATCTTTCCTGAAACTGGCCAATTTATGCTACTGTATGTGACTGTGTACCGCCCGGCCGGGGGTCAGTCAGGGGAGGTCCATGGCTGTAGGAGCGTTCTCATTACTCAAGGGACAGCACAAGCAGTGCGCACTAGATGTAGGCTATACCCAAACACGTTGACATGTCAATCTTCCTTAATAAAACATATGTAGACTAACTAGCAGCAGTAGCCTTGGTCAGGCTGTGTGTGAGCCTGTGCCTTCCGCAGTTGAGCTGCGCTATAAGATGCAAAGGAGCCTAAATGAATGTATCCCACTATTTTGATAAACAATCATTCTGTGCATTTCTCATTTCGGGTTGGGTTTGTGGACCATCATAACTGTATTTCAGCGTTAGGCTACATCGCATAAATACATTAAGAAAATAACCCTAAAAAACAACTTTTTATTTTATACATTTTTTTAAGAGACTTGAGACTCGACTCAGACTCGTGGCTAAAGACTCGAGACTCGACTCGGACTCGACCCTCAAAGACTCGAGACTTGACTCGGACTCGAGGCCAAAGACTCGAGACTCGACTCGGACTCGAGCTCAGAGACTCGTGGGCATCTCTGGTGTGTGTGTGTGTGTGTGTGTGTGCATCTGCTTGTGCGCTCGTGTGTGTGTGTGTGTGTGTGTGTGTGTGTGTGTGTGTGTGTGTGTGTGTGTGTGTGTGCGCACACCTCTCGAGGGTGTGCGCGCGTGCGTGCGGTGGGTGGGCTCTTTAATGACTCCAACTTTACTTTATAAAACTTAAACTTAAAACAGACACAAATTTAAAACAGGGTTTGGCTGGCACAAATGCTGATACTAAAATAAAAGAAAGCTTCCAACACTCTCAAGCTCTGAGTCCTTCAGAATTTTTACGAAAGCTTGGTAAAAGATCAGTTCAGAGTCTTTCTGGAAAATGTTCCATGCAAAGGAGGCAGCATATCTGAATGCAAATACATTTAAAATTGTGTTTTAGATACTGGAAGTATATTCTAACATCGATTTGAAACATTTATTCATTTGCTGCCTCCTAGGTAAATTTTTAGCTGCATGAGGAAGATGGATAGATTACGAGTGATGGATTCAGTGGCAAATGTTTTGCTTGTATGTTTTCTGAAACATGCCAAGAAGGCTGCACAAGAAAGACTTTGTGGCAACTTTATTGCCACATCACAGGTGTAAAGAAGTGGGTGATTATTACCTGCTGTACACTAGTTGTATCTTTAAAGGGTAAGACCACTTCGGTAGAGGTTTGGGTTGTGTACCTTGCCATGATGTAACTCCAAAGGTGGGCAAGAAATCAAAAATAATTGCTCCATTGATTAGAAATTGATAATTCAAAATATGCTCCTCATTGACTTACATTGTACGGTAAAACAGCTCTCAAAGTCACTCTATTAGCACATAAATGAACCCAAACATAGCTGATTCAGACAATATAGAGCATCACCAAACCCAGTACTGTTTGTTTTTTTAATAAAAATGTGAACTTCCTGTTGATTTTACTATTCGAAGATCTGGATCCGGATCCGCCGATCCAGTCCGGGTTTTCTACTTATTAAAAATGGCAAAATCAACAGGAAGTTGACATTTTTATTTAAAAAAAAACAGTACTGGGTGTGGTGATGTTCTATATTGTCTGAATCAACTTTGTTTGAGTTCGTTTTTGTGCTAAAAGAGTGACTTTGAGAGCAGTTTTACCGTACAATGTAAGTCAATGAGGAGCATATTTTGAATTATCAATTTCTAATCAATGGAGCAATTATTTTTTATTTCTTGCCCACCTTTGGAGTTACATCATGGCAAGGTAACTACACAACCCGAACCTCTACCAAAGTGGTCTTGGCTTTAAGTGTTGAATGAGTGGCCCAGGTGCCAAATGTTTGTAATTAGGGAAGCAGTAAAATTAGTTTCACCCGTTCGATTTATGCTCACCAAGTGTGTAGCAGACGGTGTGCGTCTATGACCATGCAAGTTTGTCATTTGTGTTGCTTATAGAATTATATTTTGACTACTGTGATGTTAAATCGCATATTACTGATTTCAGTTCATTGCTGTAATTTATAATAAAACTGTGCATTGGAATCAAAGGAATCAACAACCAGGAAGGCAACAACCTGTCCCATGACAAAGCGTTGCCAAAAACAGAAATGCCAACAAGCAGGACTCCGAACAGTCCCCGACAAATATTCCCAGCCCAAACATTAGTGTGAAGAAGAGACGTCATGGACAGGAAGAGATATACTGTATTCCTGTGCGTGGCATGGAAAACTTTGAGCTGCTAATGAAGATTAAAGACAGCTTGGAGCTAGTGGAGCTTGTTCCTCAGCCACTAGTCAACTCCTACAGACAACAAGCACAGCAACAGCTGCTACAGAGATCGAGCTAAACAGCAACTCCATTCTCCTACTTTCCACTGTCTAACATGAACAAGCTCCATGTCCATGGAGGCTACAGCAAGCTGCCCTCAGTCAATCAGCTGGTGGGGCAGCAGCCTCAGCGAATACCCTTTCCAACCTTCACTAAGGTGTGTCCCCTGCTCCTTATGATCAGACAATGCTCATTTAATCGCACAGCCCAACTCTACTTTCGAGGGTCCGTCACCGGCGCTCACCATCCCCTCCAACACCGACTACCCACATGGACCTATTCCCCCCTATTGAAGAAGCTCTACTGTCAAACTGCAAGGACCTGCCCCATCCAGATCATGCTGCCCTCTAACCCGCCGCATGGCAGCATCATCAGGGCCATGCCCAACTGCTATGAACCTTTCAAATAGTGTCCTGGTGCCCTATGCTGCCCCACATGTAGGGACCAAATTCACAACCACCCTATATAACTTCATGTGTAACAGCAGCTGTGTGTGTGTGGCATGAACAAGAGACCCATCCTCATCATCATTTCAGGGAACAACAGGCCCTGAATGACAGTGTTGCTAAAAACGGAAATGCCAACAAGTGCCACATTTAAACAGTCCCTGTCAATTATTCCCAGCCCAAACATTGATGTGAATAAGATACGTCATAGACAGGAAAAGTTTTGCTATATTCCTGTGCATGGCAGGGACATTTTTGAGCTACTAATGAAGATTAAAGAGCTAGAGGAGCTTGTGCCTCAGCCAATGGTCAACTCCTACAGACAACAAGAAGAACAGCAACAGCTGCTACAGAGACTGAGCCACATAGCATCTCCATCCTCCTATTTCCACTGTCTAACATGAACAAGCTCCATGTCCATGGAGGCTACAGCAAGCTGCGGAGGCATGAAAAACGACGGCATGAGTAACAATGGGGCATAATCTTCAAATACCTCACCACCACATTTGTTCATCTCTACCTGCTGCTTAGTATACACAGACTCTTTTCTTCCACCCCTCCGTCGCTTCATTGCGAGAAGAGGTAAACCATATGAAATCCTATGTGATAGGGTTACTAATTTCCATGAAGGGTGGCGCGAGCTGCAGGAGGCACTGGATACTCTGGAACCATCCCTGCAAGAGAAACTGGGTGAGCAGAGCCTCACCTTCAAGTACAACCCACCATATGCACCACAATTTGGGGGCTCATAGGAGATGGAGATCAATTCTGCAAAGGCCTCGCTGGTGATGCTCAAACATCAGGTTGTCGCTGAAGATGTGCCAATGACAAAGAAAGTACTGACAGAAGTGGAGGGTAAAGTGAAGTCCAAAACACTCGGTTACACCTCAGACAATCCAAAGCTACTGGCCATGACAACACCCGGTCCAGATTTTTAAGAGATACAGCTGAAGTAATTTATCCCATAGTAACCCATATACCCATAATAAACCTATCCATAAAGCAAGGTCAATTTCCTCAGGATTTTAAAGTAGCTAGTGTAACCCCTCTTTTCAAAAATGGAAGCAAGTTAGAAGATCCTAGCAATTTCCGCCATGTGGACGAAGAGCAAAAACAGGCCCTGAATGACAACGTTGCCAAAAACGGAAATGCCATAAGCGGAACTTCAAACAGTCCCTGTCAAATATTCCCAGCCCAAACAGTAATATGAAGAGATGTCATGGACAGGAAAAGATATACTATATTCCTGTGCATGGCAGGGAAGACTTGTGAAGAAGTGACGTCATGGACAGGAAGAGATATACTATATTCCTTTGCGTGGCAGGGACAACTTTGAGCTGCTAATGAACATTAAAGACAGCCTGGAGCTAGTGGAGCCCGTGTCTCAGCCACTGGTCAACTCCTACAGACAACAAGCACAGCAACAGCTGCTACAGAGACCGAGCCACATAGCATCTCCCTCCTCCCTACTCTCCACTGTCTAACATGAACAAGCTCCATGTCCATGGAGGCTACAGCAAGCTGCCCTCAGTCAACCAGCTGGTGGGGCAGCAGCCTCAGTGAATACCCTTTCCAACCTTCTCTAAGGCGTGTCCCCTGCTCCTTAGAATCAGACAATTCTCATTTAATCCTTGATATGCCTATCATCGGCATATCAAGGACGGGAAAGCCGCTGCCAAAGCTGGAGATGAGTTCAAGAAGGCCTACAAAATCATTCCCAGTGAAAAACTCATGGGGAGAATAAATAGAATAGAGGACATCCTGGCAGAACAAGGGGATGATAGTGACTATGAGGATTTTGTGAAAATCAATGGCCTTGCACTGTTCAAAGACCTGCATGACAAACTGTACGACTATCAGAGAGATGGTGTAGCATTCCTCTATGGTCTGTACCGGGATGGGCTTAAAGGTGGCATCCTGGCAGATGACATGGGTCTTGGCAAGACCATCCAGATCATCTCTTTCTTATCGGGCATGTACGATGCCGGGCATGTCAAACATACCCTCCTCGTTATGCCCACTTCCCTAATCACCAACTGGACAAAGGATCTCGGCCTCGGGTGTTGTTGGGCCCGGAGTGATCTTTCAGACGGACCATCCATAATGACGGATTAATTGTCAATAAGCGGCAGCTGGGTAAGTGTGCGTCGAGCTGCGTGAGCGCGTGCTTAAAAATCAGCAACACATGCGATGGCGACTCAGATCAAAACAATGGATGGAAAGACGATCAGAGACATCGGACAACAACAAGTGAACAAGACGAGTGTAAACCTGCCGCCAGACAAGAAGCGTGAGAAAGAAGACGGATAAACGGGATACATAGACCAACAGACAGCGAGATGGATCCATACATAGATGGCATTTCTACCAAGCTGGATAAGTCGTTATCTCTGGATTCAGATGAGAAAACGGAGGCCTATCATCGGCATATCAAGGACGGGAAAGCCGCTGCCAAAGCTGGAGATGAGTTCAAGAAGGCCTACAAAATCATTCCCAGTGAAAAACTCATGGGGAGAATAAATAGAATAGAGGACATCCTGGCAGAACAAGGGGATGATAGTGACTATGAGGATTTTGTGACAATCAAGACCTGCATGACAAACTGTACGACTACCAGAGAGATGGTGTAGCATTCCTCTATGGTCTGTACCGGGATGAGCTTAAAGGTGACGTCCAGAGACGTGACGGCGTGATCATCACCACGTACAATATGCTGCTAAACAACTGGGAGCAGCTGGCATCTTACTACGGCCGTGAGTTCAAGTGGGACTACATGATTCAGGTAAAATAAAAATACAAACACTTCTCAAAACACCATGACAAATAAAACAATTACACTAATGTGATCACACTTTAGTGGGCATCACACAATGGTGCAAGTAAGATGTTTAATTTCCTTTTCTCTCTCCCAACAGTGTAGCCGTTATCTGGGCCAAGAAAATGTCTGGACTCCACTAGGTACCTTTCGTTTGACTACAGCTGTAACCATAGCATAGCATGTAACCACAGTGCCTCTATATTGGGAAATAGAAACTTTCAACCTTTCAGCAACATTTATTGTTACATTCTCTATATCAACTGCCAAGAGGAAAGTTGCAGAAGCCGTTCAGAGAGGCAACGGAGGACCTAGTCAGTGCTGCCATCTCTGACCACTTCAAGCAGGCGCATGGTCGAAGTGGTGGAGGGGGTTACAAGAAGAAGAGGGCAACAACTTGAAGCAAATCCAATGTCCAATACAATGCCTATCATTGGCATATCAAGGACGGGAAAGCCGCTGTCAAAGCTGGAGATGAGTTCAAGAAGGCCTACAAAATCATTCCCAGTGAAAAACTCATGGGGAGAATAGAATAGAGGACATCCTGGCAGAACAAGGGGATGATAGTGACTATGAGGATTTTGTGACAATCAATGGCCTTGCACTGTTCAAAGACCTGCATGACAAACTGTACGACTATCAGAGAGATGGTTTAGCATTCCTCTATGGTCTGTACCGGGATGGGCTTAAAGGTGACGTCCAGAGACGTGACGGCGTGATCATCACCACGTAAAATATGCTGCTAAACAACTGGGAGCAGCTGGCATCTTACTACGGCCGTGAGTTCAAGTGGGACTACATGATTCAGGTAAAATAAAAATACAAACACTTCTCAAAACACCATGACAAATAAAACAATTACACTAATGTGATCACACTTTAGTGGGCATCACACAATGGTGCAAGTAAGATGTTTAATTTCCTTTTCTCTCTCCCAACAGTGTAGCCGTTATCTGGGCCAAGAAAATGTCTGGACTCCACTAGGTACCTTTCGTTTGACTACAGCTGTAACCATAGCATAGCATGTAACCACAGTGCCTCTATATTGGGAAATAGAAACTTTCAACCTTTCAGCGACATTTGTTGTTACATTCTCTATATCAACTGCCAAGAGGAAAGTTGCAGAAGCCGTTCAGAGAGAAAACGGAGGACCTAGTCAGTGCTGCCATCTCTGACCACTTCAAGCAGGCGCATGGTCGAAGTGGTGGAGGGGGTTACAAGAAGAAGAGGGCAACAACTTGAAGCAAATCCAATGTCCAATCCAATGCCTATCATCGGCATATCAAGGACGGGAAAGCCGCTGCCAAAGCTGGAGATGAGTTCAAGAAGGCCTACAAAATCATTCCCAGTGAAAAACTCATGGGGAGAATAGAATAGAGGACATCCTGGCAGAACAAGGGGATGATAGTGACTATGAGGATTTTGTGACAATCAATGGCCTTGCACTGTTCAAAGACCTGCATGACAAACTGTACGACTATCAGAGAGATGGTGTAGCATTCCTCTATGGTCTGTACCGGGATGGGCTTAAAGGTGGCATCCTGGCAGATGACATGGGTCTTGGCAAGACCATCCAGATCATCTCTTTCTTATCGGGCATGTACGATGCCGGGCATGTCAAACATACCCTCCTCGTTATGCCCACTTCCCTAATCACCAACTGGACAAAGGAGTTCGGCAAGTGGACTCCTGCAATGAGAGTGAAGGTGTTCCATGGCACCAGCAAAGCAGAGCGAAACAGGAATTTGGAGAAGGTCCAGAGACGTGACGCCGTGATCATCACCACGTACAATATGCTGCTAAACAACTGGGAGCAGCTGGCATCTTACTACGGCCGTGAGTTCAAGTGGGACTACATGATTCAGGTAAAATAAAAATACAAACACTTCTCAAAACACCATGACAAATAAAACAATTACACTAATGTGATCACACTTTAGTGGGCATCACACAATGGTGCAAGTAAGATGTTTAATTTCCTTTTCATCTGGGCCAAGAAAATGTCTGGACTCCACTAGGTACCTTTCGTTTGACTACAGCTGTAACCATAGCATAGCATGTAACCACAGTGCCTCTATATTGGGAAATAGAAACTTTCAACCTTTCAGCGACATTTATTGTTACATTCTCTATATCAACTGCCAAGAGGAAAGTATTTCAGTTTCCCTTGTCGGAGAAAAGTAAGAATGGAAGTATTATTTATCACTTTCCACTGTGTTAGTGTATTATTTCTGTTTCATATCAACATAATTGGCTTCATTGCAGGTTGCCAGAGTATGCCGTTGACAATTTAGCTTCACGTTTTCTATGTTGACTTTTCATCAATGGTCTGATGAGTCATTTCTACTTGCATGGTGTTGGACAGCGTGGAAAGAGCTTTCAAAAGCACTGCCCTCATGTAAGTGTTCATTTATTGGTGTGTGCCAATAAAAAAAGTGGAAATGTGAGTACTTTGTCCTCCATTTATTTGAAATTTTGGATGTGCTACCTTTTGGGGATTTATTTTTTAATGTCCTACTTTTGATGTATATACTGGATTGTGGGTCTAGCTCTAGCACTCCACTGAGAAATCCCATTGTTGATGCGCAACCTCTTTTTCTTATTTTTATACTAGATAACCTCTGTAATGTCTACTGTCAGTCTGAGAGTTAACATTGTTTAGATTTATGTCATTGTTTTGATTGCAGAAGCCGTTCAGAGAGGCAACAGAGGACCTAGTCAGTGCTGCCATCTCTGACCAGTTCAAGCAGGCGCATGGTCGAAGTGGTGGAGGGGGTTACAAGAAGAAGAGGGCAACAATTTGAAGCAAATCCAATGTCCAATCCAATGCCTATCATCGGCATATCAAGGACGGGAAAGCCGCTGCCAAAGCTGGAGATGAGTTCAAGAAGGCCTACAAAATCATTCCCAGTGAAAAACTCATGGGGAGAATAAATAGAATAGAGGACATCCTGGCAGAACAAGGGGATGATAGTGACTATGAGGATTTTGTGACAATCAAGACCTGCATGACAAACTGTACGACTATCAGAGAGATGGTGTAGCATTCCTCTATGGTCTGTACCGGGATGGGCTTAAAGGTGACGTCCAGAGACGTGACGGCGTGATCATCACCACGTACAATATGCTGCTAAACAACTGGGAGCAGCTGGCATCTTACTACGGCCGTGAGTTCAAGTGGGACTACATGATTCAGGTAAAATAAAAATAAAAACACTTCTCAAAACACCATGACAAATAAAACAATTACACTAATGTGATCACACTTTAGTGGGCATCACACAATGGTGCAAGTAAGATGTTTAATTTCCTTTTCTCTCTCCCAACAGTGTAGCCGTTATCTGGGCCAAGAAAATGTCTGGACTCCACTAGGTACCTTTCGTTTGACTACAGCTGTAACCATAGCATAGCATGTAACCACAGTGCCTCTATATTGGGAAATAGAAACTTTCAACCTTTCAGCAACATTTATTGTTACATTCTCTATATCAACTGCCAAGAGGAAAGTTGCAGAAGCCGTTCAGAGAGGCAACGGAGGACCTAGTCAGTGCTGCCATCTCTGACCACTTCAAGCAGGCGCATGGTCGAAGTGGTGGAGGGGGTTACAAGAAGAAGAGGGCAACAACTTGAAGCAAATCCAATGTCCAATCCAATGCCTATCATCGGCATATCAAGGACGGGAAAGCCGCTGCCAAAGCTGGAGATGAGTTCAAGAAGGCCTACAAAATCATTCCCAGTGAAAAACTCATGGGGAGAATAGAATAGAGGACATCCTGGCAGAACAAGGGGATGATAGTGACTATGAGGATTTTGTGACAATCAATGGCCTTGCACTGTTCAAAGACCTGCATGACAAACTGTACGACTATCAGAGAGATGGTTTAGCATTCCTCTATGGTCTTTACCGGGATGGGCTTAAAGGTGGCATCCTGGCAGATGACATGGGTCTTGGCAAGACCATCCAGATCATCTCTTTCTTATCGGGCATGTACGATGCCGGGCATGTCAACCATACCCTCCTCGTTATGCCCACTTCCCTAATCACCAACTGGACAAAGGAGTTCGGCAAGTGGACTCCAGAAATGAGAGTGAAGGTGTTCCATGGCACCAGCAAAGCAGAGCGAAACAGGAATTTGGAGAAGGTCCAGAGACGTGACGGCGTGATCATCACCACGTACAATATGCTGCTAAACAACTGGGAGCAGCTGGCATCTTACTACGGCCGTAAGTTCAAGTGGGAATACATGATTCAGGTAAAATAAAAACACTTCTCAAAACACCATGACAAATAAAACAATTACACTAATGTGATCACACTTTAGTGGGCATCACACAATGGTGCAAGTAAGATGTTTAATTTCCTTTTCTCTCTCCCAACAGTGTAGCCGTTATCTGGGCCAAGAAAATGTCTGGACTCCACTAGGTACCTTTCATTTGACTACAGCATGTAACCACAGTGCCTCTATATTGGGAAATAGAAACTTTCAACCTTTCAGCAACATGTATTGTTACATTCTCTATATCAACTGCCAAGAGGAAAGTATTTCAGTTTCCCATGTCGGAGAAAAGTAAGAATGGAAGTATTATTTATCACTTTCCACCGTGTTAGTGTATTATTTCTGTTTCATATCAACATAATTGGCTTCATTGCAGGTTGCCAGAGTATGCCGTTGACAATTTACCTGATGAGTAATTTCTACTTGCATGGTGTTGGACAGCGTGGAAAGAGCTTTCAAAAGCACTGCCCTCATGTAAGCGTTCATTTATTGGTGTGTGCCAATAAAAAAGTGGAAATGTGAGTACTTTGTCCTCCATTTATTTGAAATTTTGGATGTGCTACCTTTTGGGGATTTTTTTTAAAATGTCCTACTTTTGATGTATATACTGGATTGTGGGTCTAGCTCTAGCTCTAGCACTCCACTGAGAAATCCCATTGTTGATGCGCAACCTCTTTTTCTTATTTTTATACTAGATAACCTCTGTAATGTCTACTGTCAGTCTGAGAGTTAACATTGTTTAGATTTATGTCATTGTTTTGATTGCAGAAGCCGTTCAGAGAGCCAACGGAGGACCTAGTCAGTGCTGCCATCTCTGACCACTTCAAGCAGGCGCATGGTCGAAGTGGTGGAGGGGGTTACAAGAAGAAGAGGGCAACAACTTGAAGCAAATCCAATGTTAAAAACATTTAGTTAACATTGTTCTACTTTAAACCTAGTTATCCTGCAACCGTCAGTGTAATTACAATCACCATACATTTTATTAACATTTCAACAAATAAACATACCAAAGCTTGTACAATTGTTTTTAATTTCTGCACCCCCTAAGATTTCTCTTTTTGTTCTTTAAAGCAATTAACACATTCACTGCAAAGGACGTAATATTACGTCATCTCGAATCCAACGCCGCACTGCCAAAGATAGTAATATTACGTCATCATGGTGTTTTTAGTGATTACGCTAGAGGGCGGTGGAGGGAGCTATATTCAACTGCCGATAACTACAGAACGGACGATCGCGGTTACGTTTTTTTTTTTCCTGTGGAAAGAAGAGAGACTCGTCTTGTTTTTTTACATTCGGTTTGAAAAAAAAAATGTTATGTGGATCGTCAAAAAGACTCAAAATAAGGTAAAACCTCTGGCAGTGGCGGATGAATTAATTAATTAATAGCTGGCAATGAATGTGTTAAAAGTCATTAAGAAAAATAACTTTGGTCCCTTAGTATATATATTTTTTTGTAGGGAACTTGGGTCTGCATTAGATTTTGAGGATTTTGATTTAAGAAATCTAGGTTTTTTGGTGAATAATTTGATAAATTGTCTAGGTATAAAATGCTTACACATTGTTTAAACGTTATTTAAACGTCTGTATTTAATTATAAGTATATTAATGTCCTTATAATTAATGCAGGCGTTTAAATTACGTCTAAACAACGTCTATAGTCTAAATCAGGGTTGGCAGAGGTCTAAACCATAGCTTAGACGTTGATTAGCAGTTTTTTAAGTGTCTAGATATAAATATTAACCAAAGAATATACTTCTTTAATCAGAATATCCACATATGTGACAGTTTTTGGTCTTCTCGCGGGTGCCCATTCTTCAGGAAAGCAGAAAAATATTTGTTTTGCAATTATTATTATTTTTATCCAAAATGAGTTAATAGCCCAGTTAAACTCTTAACATACTGTATGTATGTCTGACATAAATGTCAGAGCTTAAATCGACATGTAAACATGAAATGTATGCATAAACATGTAGCTAAGATATAAAGTTAGAGCTAACAAGCATTGCTAACAAAATCCTCAGTTTCCGTCCAAAAATCGCAAAATCGCAGTCAAATCCGCCATTTCCACCCGATCGTTTTGAAAGGTATCACTAGTCTGTTGACTTGTCTAATGTAAATCTCAAAGAAAGATGTATTAACAATGATATTTTGTTAAAACTGTTGTGAAAATGTATCTGTGTTGGTCCCCCTGGGGCACTGGTTCCAGCCGGTTCCAACAGGGGGCAGTGGCAAACGCTTGGTCCCAGAGAGCATACAGGGAACAAAGAGAGCCTTGTACTCAAAGGAAATGCAACCCCCGCTATGCGTGATGGGATTGATAGCCGAGTAGTACTACTCTGAATGAGAGCCATTCAAGTGGTGTGTTCTCAATCTTATTAACCAATATATCATTATTTTGCTATGATTCCCTGCTTTCATATGACATGAAAAAATGCCAAATGACTCAATGCCAGCCAAATTTGGTCACATACAGTATATAGACAAAAGTGCAATGAATGTATTGGCAGTGGCACTCGTTCAGTGTCATTTTTATTAAGCCTGCACATTGTGGTATAATGGTATCCCTATGATCCTAAAAAAGAAATTCCCAAAATAAACTACTGTATAGTTGATCCACAAGCTCCACCCCAAAACTCATCTCCTGCCGACTTATTTAGTAGCCTTGGTTGGCAGAGTGGAGGAGAGCGTTTGTTTATGAAAATGTGAATGTTCCACAAGATTATAAACAATGAGGCACCCAAATATTTATGCAATGACTTTTCTAGGGTTTGTGATGTACATAGCTACTCCACTAGAGGTAGCTCCACTAACTTTGTTCCATTCAGAGTAAAAAGCGGTATTGGAAAGGAGTCTCTCTTCTTTGTATTCCGCAGCTACAGTATCACGTGGAATGGGTTGCCTACTGTCACTAAATTGTTTGGGACTATTACTATCTTTAAGTCCTCCTTAAAGAGTTTTCTTAACACCACATGGTCCTGGTTTTAAACTGAATTCTATGTATTGTCACAACAACAAGTAGGACCACAATGGAAGGGTCATCCCTATGTTCCCCGGGTTCTACGTTCCCCCACTAAGGTTAGGGATAGGGTTAGGGTTAGGGTTAGGTAAGCGGGGAACATGAACCCGGGGAACTTAGAACACGGTGAACATAGACACGGAAATAAGCCTTCAGCCTTTTCTTGTGTTATCCTTTTGCTTGTTGTCAGTAAATAAATCAATCAATTAATCCGATCTAGCTGATCTAGACCCCATAACTCTAAACCAGCTGCTGATGGGGAGGCTGGATTCATCCCTACCCCAGGCTCCTTCGTCGCCAACGCGATGGATGCAGTTTATCCGGCAGTACCTGCCTAGCCTTCATCTCAGATCTAAGTGGCAGGCAGTCACTCAGACCTTGCTTTGGGTCAAGTCGTCATGGTCATCGACCACCAGCTGCCCAGAGGACTCTGCCCATCGGCTTTGTATCCTTTGTTCATCAGAGTGATGACGTTAGAATCCGATCAGCGGACATAAACATTAAAGGGACAGTTTAATACCCAATGACCAAACTCATCCGACTGCCGAAGATACCAGAGGATGATACTAGCCCCAATGAACACACATGATTTAAATTTTAGAGAGTGTAAGAGTTGAATGAGTGGCGCAGGTGCAGAATGTTTGTACTTAGGAAAGCAGATCATTTGTTTAACCTGTTTGATTTCTTTAGAGAGTGTAAGAGTTGAAAGAGTGGCGCAGGTGCCAAATGTTTGTAATTAGGGAAGCAGATTCATTGTTTCACCTGTTTGCTTACCATTTCTAAGTCTGTTGCATAACTCTGACTATACAATTTTGTAAATTTTTGTTGCTGTTCATTGTATTAAAGTAAATTCCTGTTTTAGCATGAGTGTTGGCTACTGCTAGAGTTTGTGTAATTTGATTTATTTATACTGCATTCTAACGTCACATCTTGATAAATTTACCTTGCTATCCATTGTTATTTTGTAGACTGCCTTGTGTTAATTGTGTAACTGCAGGATCCTTTTTCATACGTGTTTATTTTATCACTGTAGTGTAGAAGGTGCTTATTGTTCTATAAATGTACCATTGGTTAAGGACACTATTGTGTTCAATTCTGTTTGCGAACGCGGAAGGAGGCCTCCGTCCAAGTGCAACTTACTATGAAACCGTGCTCGGGTTGTGTGTGTGTGTGAGGCTCTGAGGCTCTGTGTGCACTGCCTGTGTGCAGCCGCCAGAGTGCGCCAGAGTGCACGGATTGACAAACGGCAATTCCGTGCATAGATGACAAGGAACTCCGAAACGCCGTGCATAGGAGAACCATATCCCGCCCCATTAACTTCAAAACGAGGCGGAGGCAGTCACGTGACTTTCTCTCTACGCTCTCCCCATCACGGTGAAATAACACGGATTACAAGTCCGTAAATACACAACATAACAATTTAAAAAAGACCCAAAAAAAATTAGGGCTGCGTTTGCTTCCCGCGTTCGCACGTCTTACTTGTATTATTGACCTAGCACTGATTTTATTGAATTAACAGTTCAGAGAATTATGTTTTGATTACTGTAACGTTAAATTGCATATTACTGATTTCAGTTAATCTCTGTAATTTATAGGAACCAGTGACCACACATACCCAAACAAACGGCATATGCTTTGCTGCTAAGCTCACAATAAAACTGCATTGGAATAAAAGGAATCTGATGCATTTTTCTGACTGGAAATTAAACAAGTTTCAGCACGACCAGTATAACAACTATTATTGACTTTTGCAAGCACCATAATTGCATGTTTTCAGGAAAGGTAAAAAGAATAGGTATAGAAAGAAATTATAAGGTTCAAATATTACTGATATGAGTAGAGTGAAAAATATATACTGTACATACTGTACACATAATACAAGCTGATCAGAGAAATGCAGTGGTATGAGACAGTTATCATTTTTAAAAAGCAGCATAGTAACAGGTGAGTTTAAAAATAGCAGCAGCTACTGATGTATACATGAAGTGCAGCAACAGAACATTAACAGATATAGAACATAGGCCTTTGTGCAAATATTAAGTAAAAAGTAATACTGTGTGGCTAGACAGCCTGGTGACAAGCGGTGCTCAGGGCTTTTTCAACAGTAAAGGAGACAGGTGGCAACTGTTCAGAGATCTGGTGGTATGGCTCTTGATACAACGGTAGAGCTTGCCTGGCCGTAGTCGCAGTAGAGGCGTGAACAGATTGTGGCTGGGGTGGTGAGTGTCCTTGATGATGCACTGAGCTTTTGACATCACACCACTTCTGGTATGCTCCCTGGAGGGGAGGGAAGCTCACCATTGGGATCTATCCAAATCACAATCCTCTAAAAGCATACACTGGATGATGTCACCTCTAGGGAGGAATGCCCATGCTGTATACTCACAGACATACCGCATCCCCAAGGAGAACCTTGACGGATGTGACCTTTAACCAGGTGTGTGTGTGTGTGTGTGTGTGTGTGTGTGTGTGTGTGTGTGTGTGTGTGTGTGTGTGTGTGTGTGTGTGTGTGTGTGTGTGTGCACGCGCGCTTGCATGCCTGTGAGATAGCAGGCCATTTCAGAACGTGCACCAAGGCAGCAGACTATTTGTATTGTTAAATAGATCTATATTCTGATAGTAATCATTGCTATAGATTACTTTGTTACAAGGGTCTCCCTCTCTATCCAGCTCTTTAGTGAACAGAAAATTCATTTTCAGGTCCAGATTCAAATTTCAGGATAAACAAGTGAAATTGGAGGTGATGAACCACAAACATGAGCAGACAAAATTGGAACTGGAACACTATAAAATTGAAGCTGATGAATGGGTTTTCTCTCCTAATTGGATGAAATTGGGAACCCACCTGAAAACGTATTTTCTGTTTATTAAAGTGCTGGAGAGACCCCTGTTACTGAACACTGTATACCAAAGATTACTATCAGAATATCGACCTTTCACTTTTTAGCAGAAAACTTTCAACAAATACATACAGAAACTTCCAACACAGTTTAAGCCCAGCAGGCATAGCTCACTGCTTAACATTCATTTCACAAGTATACTTGACATTGTGAAATGCATGTTATTTGCGAAGTGTCCTAGTTGGTGAGGTATAGTGTCCGCTGGGCGCCAATGCGCCATATAGGGTCCAGCGCCCCGCAGGTGCTCATGATAGATTTTATACGTGGAACCAGAGGTGGTCTCTGAGAGCAGCTGTACAGGTCCCATTTACAAGGCTCCATTATTCATAGAGAGACAGTGTTACACAAACCATTCACATTCACACTCACACTCACACTCACACACACACACACACACACACACACACACACACACACACACACGTGTGAGAACCTCTCCATAGATGGCTTGTGCAGTACTGTAGCCTTCTGTATCGTTTGTCCCCTTAACCCTTACTACTGCATTGTGTTAATCTAACTCCCAGGGAGGGGGGGGGGGGGGGGGGGGCACAATTTACTGTACAATTTTGAAATAAGTGTATGTGTTCTGAGGAAGCCCATGTTATTTTGTGCTGAAAATGCCCATACTACGGCTACTAGACATTGTCGCATGGGTATGGCGCTGTTGTGCAAAATAAATTGTGAGAATAGCCGTTCTACAATCTACAGTAACAGCTAGATTCACTATTGACTATTTTTAATGCCCAAAATAGGGACGCCAGGTTGAAAGTGGTCCCTCCTTTGGACAAAAATATAGGTGTTCCAAATTAGTTTCTGAGCCTAATTGGAATAGTGCATTCATAGACTTCGAGCAAGCCTTTTGTCAATCCTTATGGTTATTAGGAACAAACGGACCCAGGTGGTCAACCAGGCCAGCAAGATCATTGGAGATTGATGAATTGATTATAAAAAAAATCTATTAATAATCAATCCTTATTTTGGGCATGTCATTATAGTTTAAGTTAAGTCATTTAGTTTTTCCCAAAAAATCAACAATATTGGGAAAATAGGAGACACAAGCTCACAACACATCACATTGCGACTCCTTTGTGAGCTTGTAGGTCTGCTATTTTTATATATTTTTTTCATGATACCGTTGTGTGATAAAGTATAAAATAATGCGTATGGTTAAATGATTAATTGATACAACATTTTAAAGATAATTATATTAAAAATGTGCTTCTCTATTATCCGAGTAATGAAAATAGTAATCGATGGAATAATCTCTAAGCAAATAATCGATAGTTAAAGCCCTAATCGGAGACAAACAATTTAATCTCCTGAACCTACAGTATACAACCGGGCCATCTCTGTAATAATGACCCCACCTAACCCCTTCACTCATCATTCCAGCTGTTGCCATCTGGTAGGGGACTCAATGTTCCATCTCTCTAGGCAGGACAATTAGGTACAAGAAATAATGTGTAGCCTCTGCTGTGGCCATTCTAAACAGGGACATAATAACGCCCCCTTCCCCCACATCAATGCTGGTGAAATTCTATCTTATGTGTATTGTATTTTATATATTCTGCCAGGATGCCAAAGGCAAATTTCCATTTTATGTAAATGTTATTGGATAATAAAGATTTCTTATCTTATCGATCTTTGCCAGTGCCCTCTGGTGTGAAGAACAAACACATTTATTAAAGTCTCCCCTTTACTGTAAAAAATGGTTTAAGGTTAATGCAAAAAAAAGGCAAATTTTCACAAATCTTTAACCTAAAGTTGATGCCCTTGCTTTTCAGGTCCAGTTTTTTTATTTTCCCCCCTTTTTTTTTACCCAATTTAGTTGTTATGCCAATTAATTCCTCTCCATACACATTTGTGTGTCACTGCTGTTGTGTCCTACTGGCTCACCTGCCAGTTGAGGAGCCCCCACCGGGACGGCGTTGAGTCCCCGTCCTACGCCTCCCGCCCAACAGGTGCCGCCCCAACCTGTATACTACCCGCAGTGACAAATATCCCCCTCCGGTTCTATTCGTATGACGCTCGATAAAGCCAGATGTGGTGGGCAGGCACTTCACCACTGTGCCACCCGAACACTAAGCATGCATTAATGTTGAGTACATCTGCAGACCTAAATTTAACCGTGAGCCTAAATCTATAAGCCCTCATCCTAAACGTATCTCTTGTAGCAGTCAACAGATGACCAAATGTCCCCACTCTCCAGGGATGTTTTTTTTTTTACTCAACATTCTATCCTAGTAATGTTCTTTCTCCCTGCTGTAATTCCCTTCCCAGAGGACTCTAGCCTTCTCAATGCCTTCACATTGTTTACAAGAGCAACAACTTTCTGAACCATATCAATGGAGAGAGTAAAGTAACTTTTTCTACTTGACTCTAGTCTACTCACTTTGTTTTCCACTGCACTGCAGATATGACCCCTATTTAGCTGGGCGTCATACTGTAGCGACATCCAGCCCTCTACGTAGGACAGTGCTAAACAATGCTAAATATACAGCTAATGCTATTTTTATTATAATATCTGTTTCACCTGTACAGTTCAACATAATCTATGATAACATTTTAGGTGATAAATAGGCCATGCAGTTGCTACATCTTCATTCATTCACACATTAAAAGTGTAGTGGACTCCCTCGTGGCACAATGACACAATCACACGCTAGTCACAATTCTCTCTGACCAATATGTAGTCTGCAGTGTTTTCATGTCACCTTTTGGTGAAAACACTTTTGCCTAATGGTAAATTAAACAAAAGAAGGTGATTATAGTCGATTCAAGTTGAGCCCATTCCATGCAGAGTGGGAAAGCAGAGCTATATTCAAAATTGTTTAAACCAGATTAAATTTTTAAAAGGTAGCTGTGATCTGATCATCTCTATCAGAACAGCATGTTCACATTCATATTCATTAGATTAGAGTCCAAACAATGCCAGATCTTTGACTCCGATGCCAGCCCCAATTCTGGAGAGTCCTAGACCACCAATGACCAATATGACCCATATTTTGTCAGAAAGTGCAAAAACTGTCTAATCAATTTGAAAAACGTTTTTATTTGCTGCCAAAACTGCCAAAGGAAAGACACTGGGGTTAGGTCACGGGCAGCCCCCCAGTCCGTTCTCTACGGCGTAGCCCCCTCCAACATCTACTATACCAATCAGAATATGCTCTGTGTCTAAAGCTATACGACTTGCTTGGCCAGTGTTTCTCAACCTCTTCCATTTCAAGGACCCCCAGTTTGATATGCATTAGGCCACGGACCCCTGTAACCACTTGAAACCCAGCATGCCTGTTCTGGTGAGGGGGGGGGGGGGGAATAGCCTACAAGCTTGTAGATTGACGATTTTTGGTGAAGAGAAAAAACATATATATTTTTTTTTATTTAGAGTAGCCAATTATTTTTCACCCCCTTTTTCTCCCCAATTTATTTGTTATGCTAATTAATTCATCCCCACACACATTCTGTGTTGTCAAGCTGTTGTATCCCACTGACCCACCTGCCAGTGAGGAGCCCCCACCGGGAGGACGTAGAGCCTTCGGCCTATCCTCCCACCCAACACCCCCTGCTGAGCCTGTAGGAAAACATGCAGTGACAAACATCACCGCCCGGCTTCCCTCCCCCGAACACGGGCCAATTGTGTTCGCACAGATGCCCGACAAAGCCAGATGCACCATGGTGGATTCGAACCCACAACCTCCGTTGCGGGTCCGAATCCTCCAGAGTACAGTTGTACCTCAAGTCCGTTTTCACTAAGACTAGAGGGTTTTAACAAAAAACATTTTTTTATACTTTTATTGCAGGATATTCATGTTTACATTTAATTGCATTACATTTCTTATCTTCTTGCAAGCATTTTATTTTTTATTTTTTTGTATCTATACACCCAGTGTTAAAGAATAAAATGCAATAATCAGAAAGTAATAACTATAAATAAAAATAAATAGGTAATTACACATCAATCAATGCAAATTATCCTAATACTAAAACCTATTAAATAATAATAATAATAATAATACTAGTGATACTTAATAATGCTAACTTAACAAATTACAAAAAACACTTTTTGCTGTCTCTGCTTTTATGTCAGTTCTCGACGAGCTGACTGCCTTTTTTATTTTATTTTTTTTGATATATAGTTTAAGTAAAAGATCACAGCCCGAACTTCCGATGTGGAGTTGGTGCTGGTTCTCACTCATTCTCCTAAGTCAAGTGGCCCCATAATTTGTCCATTTAACTCATTGTTTCTAATGCGAAGCGTTATTCTCTCCATTTCACATATTTCCTGTACTGTTTCTTTCCATTTTTTAGGCCGTGGACTTGAAGGCGTTAGCCAATTCCTTGTTACCTGTTTAAGGGCTGCGGTTCGAAGGATTCTGTATGTATTTGTCCATTTCTTGCGTTAGTTCTAACGGTAATTTCACCAAGATAATGTTAACAGGGTTGAGTGTTCTTTTCAAATTGAAAATCTTAGTGATATATTCTGTAATTGACTTCCAGAACGAATTTAGAATGGGGCAGAAGAAGAAAATGTGCGAGTGATTTGCCCTTATCTTGCCACATTTTCTCCAACATGCCGATGTAGCAGATTTATTCATTTTGGAGGACGTTTGGTGTAATAAAAAATCTAGTGTATAGTTTCCACGCGAATTCTCTCCAATATTTGGAGTTAGTTGTTTTATGAATTTCTCTGCATACTTGTTTCCACTCCGTTTCATTCATTTGGTCTCCTATTTCAGCATTCCATTTTAATTGTATACTATCATTTGTGTTTGTGTTATTCTGGAGGATTTTATATATTTTTGACAAGGTGTTTTTAGGTACTGTCTGGTGGTTTTTAATCAGGAAAGCAATTAAAGGGTGCATTTCTTTAGTGCATTGCGTTCTTAAAAACTTGGAAAAGTATGTCCTTACTTGCAGGTATTTCTAAAAATTCCTTTGGTATCCTGTATTTGGATATTAATAATTGAAATGAGTTTATTGTATTGTTTGTCAGGACTCGCAAGTATGTTTTTTATCCTTTTGAAGCCCATTCTTGCAATATATTGTCTGTTTTATTTGGTTCGAATTGGGGGTCCCATGCTATTTCTCGAAAATATACTAAGTCGTTATTTATTTTCAGATGTTTGCTTACATTTCCCCATGTTTTTAATGTGTTGTATACCCATGTGTTTAGACTTTTGATTTGTGGAAAGTCCTTTTTATCAATATAGGGTAATGTTTTTATAGGTATTGGTATCGTTTCTTTCTCAATCTCTACCCATTTTGCTTCTGCTCTATCATCTGACCATGTCATTATTGTGTTTATTTGTGTTGCATTAAAATAGTTCTGTAAATTAGGTACATATATGGCTCCACAGTCCTTTGCTTTAGTTAGTTTACTGAATTTTATTCGTTTTCTTTTATAATTTCATATGAAATTTGAGATTAAGCCGTTCCATCGTTTAAAAGATGTTATAGGGATTTGGATTGGTAATGCCTGAAACAGGAAGAGGAATTGTGGGAGAATCATCATTTTGATTGTGTCTATTCTACAAAAGATGGATGCTGGTATCATTTTCCACGTACTCAATTGACGCTTAATCTTATCTTCTAACGGTTGATAGTTAGCCTCGTACATTTTGTCCAAGTCTTTATGGATGAAAATGCCTAAGTATTTTATTTGCTCCTGATTCCATTTTATTTTAAAATTGTTTTTCGCTGTCTGTGTTAATTCAATTGTTTTTCGCTGTCTGTGTTAATTCATTGCCAATTGTTATTGATTCACATTTCGTTTCCTTTATTTAATATCCTGAAAATTCACTATATTCTTTTATTGTTTCCTTTAATGCCGGTAGTGATGTTTCTGGTGATGTTATATACGTAATGACGTCATCAGCGTGCATTGCTAATTTGTGCTCCTCGTGTCCTATTTTTACTCCTTCAATGTGATTTTGCTGTCTCACCGCTTCGGCTAAGCTTTCCATACACATAGCGAAGATTGAACCCGAGAGTGGGTCTCCCTGTCTAGTCCCTTTGTGTATTTTTAAGCACCTTGATAGGGTACCGTTGACCTTCACTTGTGCTACAGGATCTTTATACATTAATTTTAACCATGCGATACATTTTGAGTGGAAACCAAAGGCTTTTGCTGTGTTGAAGATATAAGGCCAAAGGACCAAACGCTTTTTCTGCTTCGATCGTTAGTAGAAGTAGATCTTTTTTATCCTTTTGTGAATATTCAATTATATTTAACGTGCGTCCTATGTTGTCCGCTAAGTACCTGTTGGGCACAAATCCACATTGGTCTCTATTTATTATATTTTCCATTATTTATTTTAGTCTCAGCTATTATATTTTTTGATCAGTGTTTAGTAGCGCTATCGGCCTATAAGATGCGCATTCGGTCGGGTCCTTGCCTTCTTTAGGAATAACTGTTATTACCGATGAGTTCCAGGTTGGCGCCCAGTTGTTCGACTCTAATGCAAAATTGTAAACTTTATGTAAGATTGGTATCACTAATTCTCGAAACTCTTGATAAAATGCATTTGTGTAACCATCGTCCCCTGGAGTCTTACCTTTTTTAAGTTTATTTATTTGTCTTGTTATTTCCTCTGTTGTTATTGGTTTTATGAAAGACTCTCATAATCTCATTTACCTCCACAGTGTCATTTAATTCAAAATATTCTTGAAAACATTTTTTTTTTTAAATCTTTAAATGTCACGTCCTGGGGAGCGTACTCAAGTTCCCTCAACCCTATGTTCCCTCAGCCCTATGTTCCCTCAGCCCTATGTTCCCTCAGCCCTATGTTCCCTCATCCCAAAACAGACCCTATGTTCCCTCAGCCCTATGTTCCCTCATCCCAAAATAGACCCTATGTTCCCTCAGCCCTATGTTCCCTCAGCCCTATGTTCCTTCAGCCATATGTTCCATCATCCATCCATCCATCCATCTTCAACCGCTTATCCGGAGTCGGGTCGCGGGGGCAACAGTTCCAGCAGAGAGCTCCAGACCCTCCTCTCCTGAGCAACATTAGCAACTTCCTCCTGGGGGATCCCGAGGCGTTCCCAGGCCAGTGTGGAGATGTAATCCGCCCATCTGGTCCTTGGTCTGCCCCGGGGTCTCCTCCCAGTGGGACGTGCAGCGAGGACCTCCCTAGGGAGACGCTCGGGAGGCATCCGTACTAGATGCCCGAACCACCTAAGCTGGCTCCTTTCCAAGCGAAGGAGCAGCGACTCTACTCCGAGTCTCTCCCGGGTGACCGAACTTCTCACCCTATCTCTAAGGGAGATGCCAGCCACCCGTCTGAGAAAACTCATTTCGGCCGCTTGTACCCGCGACCTTATTCTTTCGGTCATGACCCACACTTCATGACCATAGGTGAGAGTAGGAACGAAGATTGCTCGGAAGACCGAGAGCTTTGCCTTCTGGCTCAGCTCTCTTTTCGTCACCACAGTGCGGTACAGCGACTGCAATACCGCTCCTGCTGCTCCGATTCTCCGGCTGATCTCCTGCTCCGTCCTCCCCTCACTCGTGAACAAGACCCCGAGATACTTAAACTCCTTCACCTGGGGCAAAGCCTCATTCCCTACCCGGACTGCACAATCCACCGGTTTCCTGCTGAGAACCATGGCCTCAGATTTGGAGATGCTGATTTTCATCCCAGCCGACGCACACTCGACTGCGAACCGATCCAGTGAGAGCTGAAGGTCCCGGACCGATGGTGCCATCAGGACCACATCATCCGCAAAAAGCAGTGACGCAACCCTTAGCTCACCGAACCGTATACCCTCTCCGCCACGACTTCGCCTCGAGATCCTGTCCATGAAAATCACAAACAGGATAGGTGACAAGGCGCAGCCCTGTCTGAGACCAACCCCCACTGGAAAATAATCCGACTTACTGCCGAGCACACGGACACAGCTCTCGCTTTGGGCGTACAGAGATTGGATGGCCCTCAACAAGGTCCCCCTCACCCCATATTCCCGCAGCACCTCCCACAGAAACTCCCGGGGGACCCGGTCATATGCCTTCTCCAAATCCACAAAACACATGTAGACCGGATATGCATACTCCCAGGCCCTCTCCAGGATCCCTGCCAGAGTAAAGAGTTGGTCAGTTGTTCCACGACCAGGACGGAAACCACATTGCTCCTCTTGAATCTGAGGTTCGACTATCGGCCGGACCCTCCTTTCCAGTACCTTGGCATAAACTTTCCCAGGGAGGCTGAGTAATGTGATACCTCTGTAATTGGCACACAACCTCTGGTCCCCCTTTTTGAAAAGTGGGACCACCACCCCAGTCTGCCACTCCCTCGGTACTGTCCCAGACTTCCACGCGATGTTGCAAAGACGTATCAACCAAGACAGCCCCTCAACACCCAGAGCCTTCAGCATTTCTGGACGAATCTCATCAACCCCCGGAGCTTTGCCACTGTGGAGTTGTTTAACTACCTCAGTGACTTCCTTCCGGGAGATTGACGCCGATCCCCCATCATCCTCAGGCTCTGCTCCTGTCAGGGAGGGTGGGTCTGATGTCATTGGGTTTAGGAGTTCCTCAAAGTGTTCCTTCCACCTCCCTACGACTTCCTCACTTGAAGTCAGCAGAGCCCCATCCTTGCTGTATACAGCTTGGATGGTTCCCCGCTTTCCCCTCCTGAGGTGCCGTATGGTCGTCCAGA
>NC_137625.1:38802321-38857321 GCF_963280865.1 Gymnoscopelus braueri | reverse complement strand
AGCCTTCCTCACTGCATTTTGACCAATGCACCAGAGCGGTCACGTACTCCCAACCAGGTAAAGTTAAAATAACAGCTATCCTACACTACATGAATTGTGCAGTTATAAAATATGTATATTACAATATAATTGTAAGTGAGCTCTGATTTGAGGGTACATTTTAGATGTGCAATAGTTAATAGAAGTAATCGATTACATTTTCACCTATTTAAAAAAAAACTGTGGCATAAATGTAATGAAAAGTCCAATAAAGATGTAACAGTTAAGCTTTTTCAACCTGGCATCCCTATTTTGGGCGTGTCATTATATACGCAACTTAAAACAATAATTCATTCATTAAAATAAATAAATAAATAGCAGATCTACAAGCTTGGCTATGTTTGCTAATGTTTACACCATTGCACGATGAAGTATAAAATTGGATTTAAGTGGTTAATCTGACTAATCCATTCAGTCAATTATAAAAAATCTATTAGAATGTAATTGATTTATTATATATAAAAAAACTGTCTTTCATTAAACTGGGGCTGCTCAGGGTCACTACACCTATGAGCACTCATCCTGGGTATAGAAGTGGAACTGTGGAATAATGTTATTGTTCACCATTAGAAATTAATGACCAGTTCATGTTAAATTCATGCTAGTATCAAAATAACATTAAAATATGTGTTTTTTCCCCCTGTTCAGAAACCACTAGCAACTCAACTGACTTCAACTACTCTAAAAAATGGCTGCTATGCAAGCAAGGTTGGTATGTGGAGAACGTGGAGGAAAAGTTCTAGTTTATCAGGAGTTCAGGTACCACCGGCACCAAACAAGAAGTGGGAATATTCAGTGGCGGTGCTGGTGAAAAGATTGCAGGTCAAGATTGATTACAGACATGTTTGATGTGGAACAAGACAATCCAAACATTCAGATTATTGACTTCAATGACCATGCACATCCCGCGTACACATCCATGGTGGACAGAGCTCAGTTCCGTCAAGGCGTTTTAACGGAAGTAAGGCGGGATCCAACTGTGCCAGTGAGGCGGGTTTATAATGCCGAATTTGTAAGAGTGCGTCGGCAGGCCCAGCAAGCAGGTGACAGACCGCAAATTCCAGGGTTTAATGCAGTCCGAACCTCAATGAAGAGATCCAGGTCTGGCCAGGAAATGCCACCTATCCCAGGTACTGCAGAGGAAGTGGTGATCGGAGGGCCATGGGCCCAAACATGGGCCCAAGAACGTTTCCTTTTGCATTCTGACAATGCCTGGGGCATAACAGCATTTGCCACAGACGAAAACCTGTTAAAGCTGCGACAATGCAGAACCATTTATATGGATTGCACCCAAAAGTTGTCCTCATCCATACACTCAGGTTTTCACAATCCATGGAAACTTCCACGGTTTTGTACTGCCACGTGTACACATCCTCATGGAACAGCGCACCATTGGACACTATCGCCAAGCCTTCCAAGCTGTTAAAGTGGCCATAAGGCGTGTTTCCCACCACAGCTGGCGCCCTCGGGTCGTTGTCTGCGACTTTGAGGTTGGATTGAAGACTGCCCTGGAAACCGAGTTCCCTGCAGCCAGAGTCAGTGGCTGTTACTTCCATTTTGACCAGTCTCTTTGGAAGAGGGTCCAACAACTTGGATTGGCGGTTCCCTTTCGCCAAGACCGTCACCTGGCAAAGGTCATTCGTAAGGTCATGGCCCTGGGTTACCTGCCTCTACCTCTAGTGCAGATGAACTTCAACGCCCTTCTCAATGCCAGACGTACCAGAAGTGTTGTGCAGGACTACCCCGAGATGGATGACTTCTTCATCTACATGAGGAACACCTACATGAGACCTGGATGCACCTTTCCACCTGTAATGTGGAATGTATTTGAGAGGAACATGGACCAAAGAACAAACAACCATGTTGAATGTGAGTGCTGTTGTAAAATGTTTGTTTCTATTTCTATTTTGTATATTCCTTTTTGCTCTTTCTTTAATATTTTTTATTTTCTTTCATGGTAGCTTACCACCGCACCATGAACGACGCAGTGCAAGTACGCCATCCCTCACTGTGGCTATTCCTCCGCCACCTAAAAGATCGGCAGACGCTGACGGAAGAAAAGATGGTGATGGCAGAGAGAGGTGAGGCAGCGCCACCAAGACGGAAGAAGTGGAGGGACCTAGAGAGACGCCTTCTTAGGCTGAAGGGTCAGTACAATGAGCAACAGAAACATTGCGTCCTACTGGAGAGCAGTCAGTCACTGTATTCGGGAAGCCCATTAGAGCAGTGTTTCTCTTTCTATTCATTTATTTTTACTCCCTAAACTTCCTCAAAGGACAGTAGGCTACTTCCAAGGTTATTTTTAGAGCCATTTCTAGTTTAAAGTGAACTGCATTCTTGTTTTTCTTTTTTCTTATTTGGCTGTTTATCAAGCTTATGGACATTAGGAGCAGGGATTTTATTTCATGTATATATTGTTTATGTATTTTATTTCATTTATCTGAAGTCAGCTAGAAGTTAATGTGCTGTATTCTTTTTTTTTGCAAACACCATTTCTCAGTGATTATATATATATATATATATATATATATATATATATATATATATATATATATATATATATATATATATATATATATATAATCTGGGTTAGATGACAGACATTTTACTTGTACCATTTGGGAAAAAATGGTGTTTGGAAAAAAAGGAATACAGCACATTAACTTCTAGCTGACTTCAGACAAATGAAATAAAATACATAAACAATATATACATGAAATAAAATCCCTGCTCCTGCTGTCCATAAGCTTGATAAACAGCCAAATAAGAAACTAGATCGTATATATATATATATATATATATATATATATATATATATATATATATATATATATATATATATATATATATACGATCAAGTTTTGTTTAGAGCCATTTCTAGTTTAAAGTGAACTGCATTCTTGTTTTTCTTTTTTCTTATTTGGCTATCAATGTTATATTATCATTCAAATCTTAGTGTTTTGATAATTAGTTGGGGGCCGGCCAACTTGCAATATCCTCATGGCCGTTCACTTTGAGGACAGTATACTTGCAGATTGCCAGTCCCTGGTACATACACGGTTGAGAAGCATTTGTTTAGAGCACTTTATAATTTGTAGTGAACTATATATAGTGCTGTTTTTGGTTATTATTATCATTATTATTTCCTTTTACATATGTATAGAATTTGAGAGGGTATTGATTCCAACTTGCACTCCAGATGGCTTCTTGTTGTGTTTTGAAAAGGTACTTATTGTGTTGTCATTCTTGAATAAAGACATTTCTCTGAACCCAAGATGATCAGTATTTATTTTCTCCAGCAATGAATACAAGGTCACACAGCAGTGACATTTTATGCCTGCCCTAGGACAGGGTTTCTAAATCTGGTTGCCGCAGCACCCCAGGGTGTCATCATGCCAGTCCAGCAGTGCTCTGGAATATTTGATAATAGGAATTATAGGAATTTTCAATATCACAAAGTAATTTGATATAACTGTAAGTGTCAAATACAAAGTTATTTTGAATCAGTTCTAACCTAAACTTATATTCCCTCAAGTTTTCCTTGTGACATAATGTACACGTATACGTACCCCCAGAACATATGCTTTCAACGCGTACAATTTAATGTTGTGGTCACCATCATCATCGGTGTAAAGAAAAATTGGGGGAGCCCAGGGGAGGGGGGGACCCAACAGGTGACCCCAACAGCACATTATGGAAGGGCCATATAAGATAGGGTCTAATTTGGGATGAGGGAACATAGGGCTGAGGGAACATAGGGTCTAATTTGGGATGAGGGAACATAGGGTTGAGGGAACATAGGGCTGAGGGAACATAGGGACTAATTTGGATAAAATAAAATTGTTAGGGATTGAGGGAACATAGGGCTGAGGGAACATAGGGCTGAGGGAACATAGGCATGACCCCACGTCCTGCAGGAGGGAGGTGTTCATTCTCCATAGATTTTTCCCCTTTTTTAAATTTAGTGCCACTTATAAGGTCAGAGTTGCATGATCTGATAATGTCCTTGTTCCAATAACGCATTGCTTAACTAATGAAATACCTTTTTTAACCCATTGAGACCTGAAGCCGATTCTACATGTCTCCTAAATATCAACAGTTTTCTGAAAAACGTATGTTTCTATATCAGTGGTGCTCAATCTTTTTCATGTCAAGGACCCCCAAAATTATATGTATTTGGCCGCGGACCCCCATCAAAATATTTTGTTCCAGGGACCCCAAGAAGCAAAGATTTGAGTAAAAAATGTTCGCTTTAAAAATATATATATTCATAAGATTTGCACACATTTTTCATGATGAGTAATATGTATAATATTTAGTTGTTGGATGTAGTGTTCTCCATACATCTACTAATCCTGTCTCAGCACATATTCTTCTTAAAATTTTATCTGTTTTTCCTGTCCTATGTGTTCCCACTGTTGAATCCGCGTTATGAAGAGTTAAATTAAAGTCGCCACCAGTTATAATTATTCCCTTCCCCTGTGTTATTATTATCTCTATCAACTGAGTCATAAAGTCAGAACCTTCATCTGGTGGATAATAGACAATCAGAGATATTTCAATTTTTCCTATTTTTCCTACCACCATAACAAATCTTCCTTCTTTATCCTGTATACATTTTATTTTTTCAAAGGGGATATGGGAATTTATAATTATGGCAACTCCTCTTCTTTTGGAGTTATAGGAAGATGAGAATATTTGTGCATTTGTTATTTTACTTAGCTTTTTATGTTCTACTTGTGTTAAATGAGTTTCTTTCAAAAACAATATGTCTCCCTTTTCTCTCTTCAGTTGTTGAAGGATTTTCTTTCTCTTGACATAATTGAGGCCATTGACATTTAAGGAAATAATATTCAAATTATAATGAGGTATTCTACTGCACGATTATATAGGACAACATAGGTATTGGCAACATAGAGGGGGATAAAAAAACCTAATCCTACTGTGTGTGGGGAAAAAAACTTAAAATGACTTCCTGGTTTTCTACTCCTTTACTTGAGTAGCTTGCTCTACCTGTCCATGCGTTCATCATTGCATGGTTAAGTATGTGTTCTATCAGTGAAGATGAACACTTTCCTTTAGCTATTTCTTACAATATCCTTCTCCCCTATTTCTTCCCAATCTCCCTTTTATCCCTGACAGAAATAGTGCCTAGTTTTCTAATATTTTTCAACCTTGCGTTCAATTACAGTCTCAATAAGCTGTGTGGACCTAAACAAACGAAAATTAATGAATAATAATAATTCAATCAGAAACACTCTCGTCTTAGTAGATAAATAACCATTTATTGCCACAAATGGAATACAGTTAAGCTTGGCGTTAAAGCTCCGCTCTTGGGAGAATATTCACTGAATTTTGTCGAAGCAGCCTGCTAAGCATATATTCAGAGAATGCTTAAGCAAATCCCCATAGGGATACAATGTCAACAATAGCAGTACATTGACATATTAGTTAGAATTAGCAGATATACATGATACACAAGTATTTCAGCCTATATGCAAGACTCTAAACAAGCAGATATACATGATAACCACAAGTATTTGAGCCTAAGCCAGACTCTAATCAAAAGGTGGAGGCTGGGGTGGAGGAGGAGCTAGCAAAATGCATTGGTTCAGCAACCAAGAAAGACCTAGAGAATAGAAGCCGTATTTAAAGGATCCTCTTTGCTCATGCGTGAGCTGTGATTGGATAATGAGTGTGTGACGTAATGACCACTGAGCTGTGAATAGGAAACAGAATGCTGATGTTCACATCAGCTGACTGACCGCTGGTTACAGCTTTGGCGTGCACGACTTCCGTGTCCTGCATGAACTAACGCTATGCTTCATTTCAATCAGAAACACTCTCGTCTTAGTAGATAAAGAACCATTTATTGCCACAAATGGAATACAGTTAAGCTTGGCGTTAAAGCTCCGCTCTTGGGAGAATATTCACTGAATTTTGTCGAAGCAGCCTGCTAAGCATATATTCAGAGAATGCTTAAGCAAATCCCCCAAACTAACAAATGCATACTCTCTGGTTTCAGCCAAGCGGCAGCTAGGATACTCAGAGAGTGCATAGCAGAAATCCCCCCAACACACGGAAGCCAACGCCAAGCCTAAAAAACGCCTTTATCAGTCATACTATATTATGTGAAGTAGCAAGCCTGCTACAGACTTAAAATAGAATGCGCACACATCCTGAAGTCATTCTACAATTATGTGATAAGAGACTATGTGTCACAGCAAGCTTGCTGTGGACCTCAGCATTTGATTATTAAGCTATACTAAAAGAAGCAAGCATGCATCTTAAAACGAGGTCATCCTACAATTAATGGGATACGTAATATGTGTGTGTTCAACAGCCATGTTGATCCTGTACTTCAGGAGTTCCTCAGCATTTGATTGTTAAGCTAAACTAAACAAATGCAAGCATGCATCTATGTGTTCAACAGGCCTGATGAATGCAGAAACCTGTTGATTCCTGAACTTCAGGAGTCCTAGACGGTGTCCTAAAGCGATGTCCACTGCTGTGCCGCATCGCGAGTAGGAGCGAAAAAGGACATTCTATTCCTTTCCTTTTTAAATAAATATGTATATATATATATATGAGGTCATACTATATTATTCTATAATTATATGATAAGAGACTATGTGTCACAGCAAGCTTGCTGTGGACCTCAGCATTTAATTATTAAGCTATACTAAAAGAATGCAGCATGCATCTTAAAACGAGGTCATCCTACAATTAATGAGATACATACTATGTGTGTGTTCAACAGACATGTTGATCCTGTACTTCAGGAGTGCCTCAAATGCAAGCATGCATTTATGTGTTCAACAGCCATGTTGATCCTGAGCTTCAGGAGTTCCTCAGCATTTGATTGTTAGACCTTTCCTATCCGCACAGATAAGAGGGATGCAAGCATGCATCCGTAAAAGGTCAACTATCTACATCAGAATGAACCCATGCCATTGCCAACCACTTTTGAATGCAGACTCTTATTTAACCGTCTCCTCATACAGTACATGCCACTCATTGCTTTTTGAGCAACTTTCAAAGTTTAAGCCGGGACCATAGCCCCGCCAATGCGGAATGAGTGAGTTATACAGATGCGCAGCAGTCCACATCTTTTGCAGAGGAGACGGAGCCGGGCCGTAAACCATGACTTTTAGACTCGGCAAAACCTATAACAATTCGATAAAAATGTGTACCAAACTTTTCTCAGTTGATTCTTATGTGTTTTTTCCCGTAGAATCCATTTCTGCCGAATACTTTTTTGTATGTGCATATTTAATGAGATATTAGCATATTTGCCACATGGGCGAAAAATAACAGGGAAACCCTTATAACAATTTGATAAAAGGGTTTACCAAACTTTTTTCAGTTGATTCTTATGTGTTTTTTCCTGTAGAATCCATTTCTGCCATGTACATTTTTGTAGTGTGCATAATTAATTAGATAATTAGCATATTTGACACATGGGCGGAAATAACAGGGCAAATCCTACAACGATTTGATAAAAGGGTTTACCAAACCTTTCTCAGTTGATCCTAATGCATTTTTCCTGTAGAATCCATTTCTGCAATATAGATTTTTGTATTGTGCATATTTAATTGGATAATTAGCCTATTTGATACATGGGTGGATATAGTTGTACAATAAATTTGTGTGGATAATTTTGCAATAGGCAGACAGAATTATGTGTTTAGGCCACAGAACATTTACACTTGATCAAAATAATCTTATTTGTATATAAAATGAAGTTTTTAGATTAGATTTGCAGAGCAAATATGCAATGAAGTGTATTATATATTCCGACTTAAAGCAATCATTTGTGAGATAATGGTTACGCATAACAGACAGATCGACTGACAGGTCTTATTAAAAGTCATCTGAGTAATCACTCTCTCTGTCTGATGTATCTGGATCACTACTGGGTACAAAATCACTGTCACTCTCTGATGAGGAAGAAGGCATTTCTGAAGCAGATGTAAGATCATGTTCAGTGGATGTAGCATCTTTCGTTTTCCGCCTCTTTTTAGCAGGTTGACTCTTTGGTTTCTTTCTTTGACTTTCCGGTCTCTCATCATCACTCTCATCATCAGCTTCCTCTCCGCACTTTGATTTCCTGGGAGGTTTTCTGCTCAGGCTTGGTGGAAACTGATTGCAAGTGAACCAAACTGGGACAAGACCATTGTCTGTCTCTTGCCAGCCATTGTTATCTGGTGTGGGATAAACAATATCTTGCTCAGTACACTGTCTCCAGATGTATGTTTGTAAGTTAGATCTCTTCAGATGTTCCTGTGAGCTATTTTTGTCAGGAAGAAGACCCAAACTTGATTTGATCCTCTGTTGCTCATACATTCTGACTCGTGTTTCCACATAGTCTTCACTCTCTTTTCCTGGATACATGACTGTCTGCATGAAGATGAGCATTTTCTCAACCTGAAATGAGACCGGAAGAATTCCTAATGAAGTCAGCAGGGTGAACTTGCTCTGTGTCACCATTTTCTTGAGTGGTTTGACTTTTCCTACTTTGTAGGGATACGAGGTTGTATCACACCCTGTAACACTATGATAGGCAGGCAATACCTCACTTACTTCCTTCCCATAAGCTTCACAAACTTTGCTGATGTCCACATATCGCTCTCTGTCAATTTTCATGAACCATTTCTCAGCAGGATCACCTTTGCTAAAGGCATACACTAGCAAAACAAATATATCAGTATCTGCAGCAACAACCACTACAGGTCTGTCAGATAACGATGCATGCCGAACAACTCTTGTATCTGCTTCATGGTGGTTGCATTGCTCTAAGAGCATAACGTCTTCAGATGTGATTGACCAAGCATTGTTGGATTCTGTAAAGACTAGTGGGATGTCAAACCTTGATCTGACAGAGTCACTCTTGTAGTAATTAGCAAGGAAGTTAATTAGTTCTGTCTTGTTTTCACTACTATGTAGAAACGTAGTCCAGTTTTGGCCCTGTGGCATAGATTGCCCCTTTTCAGTTATGACAACCTTCCTTCCTGCTTGGCCCCTTCTCTTTTGTGTCAAGTCTTTGATTCTGTGTTCCCCATAGGTATCCATGACTATCACTAGTTTTGTTGGATTCAACAGCTTTGGTGGCATGCAAAACCGAAGCAGACTATCAGCATATTCCCCCCATGTCTTCTTTGGGGAAACGGACTGAACAGCAGCCATACCATCTGATAGGTTCTTGATCGTTATCTTAAACCCCCTTGCTGTTTGATCACACACAGATAAAGAAGACACGTGACACACGAGATCTCTTTTACTCGACGAGGATTGTGACCACCATGTAACTCACTTCACAAGGTCCAAAATCACAATGGCGCACTCCCCTCTGTCCAAGCACTTTATTAGAAAAGGGGAGGGGACAGAGGAGTACAGAGGAGTGGAATTCTACTAGCTGATAAGGACTGTCAGACATATTACACATTGGATTAATACATTGCAGGAATTCAATTAAATGAATACAAATCAAAGAAAGAACTTATATACACACATTATAATATATATCTCTGTACACAGATATTATAAACTGGTCCTAACATTCCCTCCTGTTGTTCATTTAATTAATACTTCTGAACATCACATTTCAAAATGAACATCATAACAGGATTTTTATTAATCAACCCAACAACTCAAACATTTGCCTCTTCGCTTCCAGTGGCCTTGGGACTAACTTTCTATGTCACTCTCAAATAGGGCTTGAAAGGAATACACACTCTCGTGTGGAGTGGAGCACTTGGGACAAATATCGTCATCAGTCTAAGACAACGCCGCATGTCTGCACGACCTTCTCATTGACCATACACTAATGGTCTTGCTTTGCGTCACTAACATTCTTGGAATTAATGTCATCTGAAATAAAAAAACACCACATGTCCTTTTTATCAGAAACGCAGACCCCTCCACTCGCAGCAGTCAAAAGGTCAAGAGTCCATCTATTCTGGACGGCCATTAACGACGCTGACTCAAACTCACGGTTTTGGGCCTCTTCATGGTCATTGTAGCATTGAGGAACAGGCTACGTCTATAGTTAATTGTCTCTACACGTAACATAAGCTTTCCCACTCCAAGATGGGGAAAGAGAGACAAACCAACCTTATTGGCACGGGATTACCAGTGAGATTGTATTTGGTTACAACCTCCAATTCTTAGTTGATCTAAACAAACACGGGGGAGTCAGCATTAATGTCTGTTGACAATTGTGTTCGTTGATCTGACCCTTCTTCACAGAGCCAGCGTGGACATAACAAAGGTTAGGCTTCCGAGTGACATACAGGCTTAACAGTGCTATTTAGGGCGTATTTCAACTGATGGTACGGTTTACACGGCAAATAGCTGCTGTTAGTTCAAAGTCATTTTCTCCCAAGGCTCACCAGCGATATTGGATTTCGAGGCATGTCACTTCTCATGACCAGTTGTGTGAAACAGATATATTTATATGTGTGCAACCATAAACATTCACATTTTAGTCTTATCGATTTGATTAGCGTAGAAATATACCCAGCATTTAGATTTAGACGGTGAGAAACATTTTCGTCAACACTCCTCGATTTACGAGTACCTTTAATAATACAAATATATAATACACTCATAGAAATTATAAAACTCACAAAAATACCAGGGGTGCAATTCTAGGTGTAATCGGAATGGGGATGGGGAATATTCTAATGGGAGTCTTCTCCAGGTTTGGGTCTGACCTGAGCTCTATCCGCTCGGCCCCACCCGCTGCTGGCTTTTTCACTCCTATTACTTAAATCTCTGATAATGTTCGCACCAATTTACAGTGGCCTTTTGTGGATCCAAATAACACGTTTCACAGCAATTGTGTTGGTGACCAGGACTCGGAACGGACCCTCTCAGCGCAGAGTTGGTCCTGGTCCTTTGGCTTGATGATCTTTATCACGGCATGCAGATCACCAGTGCTTCAGTCCCTGTAGGGAGAGAGAAAAGACTAGACAGATAATTTGCACTTTGGACTATTTTCATGTAAAGCTCCACTAATGTGATGCATTATGGCTATGGCCGTTTAGACACATCTGTACTTCAATCTAGTTTTACAGTATCATCACTTTTCAATAAGTGGAAATAATAGTCTTACATATGGCCTTTCGTTACCTTTTCATTGTCTAAAAACATGTACAAAACTGTTTAGCATAATTTTGAAAATTATAAGTGTGAAAATGCTGCTTAATTATATATTATATGTGTACCATCCCTCCTGTTTGAGATATGACCTATGGTCATGACTCAACTTCAGATCCTAAGTGTGAAAAGGTCTGTGTAACTGGTGGCAGACATAACAAATAAAAACTCCCAATGTGAAGCGCGACTAGGTTCCTTTGTTATCTTATCTACATAAGCGTTTCCCAGGCGTAAAAGTGCCTCTGCTAGTCTACTGTGCAGCATAAAATAAACAAAGTAGAAAATGCATCTTGGCAACGAACTTTAGTGAGATGAGGTTCAGTACATATCTTTCAGTTTGGACAAAGGGATTAGTATGGTCAGGCATGGTCTACACAGAGGAGCTCGTCTAATTTTTTTTCTTTTATCTTAACAAACCAGTTAAACCCATAAATTTTGCATCATGTCATGCTGAGTGAGTGGCCTAGGAAGCTTGATGCTTTATTGCCCGTGACCTTCAAGTGCTTTAAGAGCTTACTTGTGGTTTTCCACACATACCTCACGTGTGTGGGAGATTCTCCCAAAATAAATCAACACAAGAGATTACGTGAGACAACTGAGAAACGTGGCCTCACAAATTTTGCTATTTCCCTTGAGAAACTGGCTGGACTTCACTGACACACACACACACACACACACACACACGCACACGCACACGCACACACATGCAGAGCCAGGCTCACTGAATTGCTCTCACTCTCTTATTCTCTCTCTCTCTCTCTCACTCATGCATGCGAGCACACACACATACTCACACGCGCGCACACACTCACTCTCCAGTACTCAGTCTCTGTCTCTCTGTCTCTCTCTCTCTCACGCACACATGTGAACACACACACACATGCAGACAGTCAGACAGACACACTCACTCCTCTCACACACACAGTACCTGACACTCTCCAACGTAAGTGACGTCATTCCACATGCTTCAAACACACACAGTCTTTTCGGTACATGAAACTACACACATGCACGTATACAAGCACACATGTACGTCATAACCCATTTGTTCACACTACTGTTGCTACCCTTCACACTTTACATATAGTGCATATGTATTACACCCAAACACCACATTCACTCACAATTCATGTACACTAACACCTGAACACACACGCACACTCTCTCTCCTTTCATGCAGGACATAATTAATCATGTAGGTGGACTGTACTTCCATGTACTATATTCTCATGTTCTTACTAAATAAAAGTACATTCCTCCACACACACCCATACACATACACATACAGTCTCTCTTTCTTCCTCTTCTCTCTCACTCATTTAAACATCACTTCTTACATGTCGTTGTGCACCACGACATGGAAATTTGAAATGTTTAAATGATTACTGCATCTATTTGGGGCATTCATACAGATCACAAAAATGCACATTCCACTCTCTCATTCACACATCTTTTAGACAAAACAAAACATGTTCTTCTTACTACAATCTCTCTCTTTCTAGCTGTCGCTCTGATGCGCACAGCCTCCTAGCTTCTTCTCTTTCTCTCTTCTCTAATCATCCCAGCCAGACATATTGCATGACTCGCAAAGAGCCAGTCCGAAGAGAAGATGGCCCTTACGACCACATATACAACATGAGTTGGGGGCCCTTGTTTGGCCTTTCTCTTTCCTCGTATCATCCCATCCATGTACTGTTGTGCTTGATATACAATCAGCCACAAAATGGCCTAAACGACCACACCTAAAACATGATCTGGGGGCCCTTGTTTGGCCTTTCTTCTTGCCCTGCTTTGGCTTATTTCCTTCGTTGGTAACATCGACTACAATCACTTGTTTCACAGGAGCACCTGTATCTTCTTTTTCCTTCTCCATATTAGCAGTCAATTACTATTATGTGGGTGAAAACTTAAATATGTGTGGTTATTATAATGTTCTGTTCAATGTGTAGAAATTATTTTAATCACTGTAAATATCTTGTTCTTATCCTAACTAAGTGTATTTCAACGTTTCTAGGCACTGCTGTATACTGGTCAAAAACTGTATCACACCCAAATATTCACCAATTCACCACGTGTTGGACTAGCCCAGGGGATCAGCTAACTTATCACATTCAAACCACACACCGTACACCCCTGAGAGTCTTATGGGGGTTATACAAGATATATAGACTAAACATAGACAAAAGGATCATGCCCTGGAAGGTCCACCACGTGTCGACTTGCCCCAGAGGATAATTCACTAAATCCTCCGGAGGGAGCTATCAGACTCTTTATCTTTTAACTACCGTGACTCTCTCTTGAACTCACACAAAACTCGTTCTCAGTATAACTCTTGCAGCTAATAAAATGCAGTGGCCCCCGCCACTACAACACAACTATAACTGTAGTTGCTTATCTATGCACAACTACAACACACTTGTCAATATTACACCTTAGTAATAACAACAATATGTCCACACAAGGACCACACTTACATGTTTCTTATAGGCGTGTGATCACGTTCAGATTTCGGCAGTCGTTCGTCGAAGAGAAGATTTCGGACTGGTGAACACCGGCCTGGTTTACACCCCAGGGCTTGCAGGACCCTCTCAGATCTCTGGCTATCGATAGACTTGCGATGCGTCCTCTTCTCCTCTTCCAAAAACGACGTAGAAATCCGACACGAAGGACCAGTGAAATGATAGGTTCTTGATCGTTATCTTAAACCCCCTTGCTGTTTGATCACACACAGATAAAGAAGACACGTGACACACGAGATCTCTTTTACTCGACGAGGATTGTGACCACCATGTAACTCACTTCACAAGGTCCAAAATCACAATGGCGCACTCCCCTCTGTCCAAGCACTTTATTAGAAAAGGGGAGGGGACAGAGGAGTACAGAGGAGTGGAATTCTACTAGCTGATAAGGACTGTCAGACATATTACACATTGGATTAATACATTGCAGGAATTCAATTAAATGAATACAAATCAAAGAAAGAACTTATATACACACATTATAATATATATCTCTGTACACAGATATTATAAACTGGTCCTAACACCATCAATTACCCACTCTGCCCTGATGGGTGCTTGTTCAGTAACTGCCCCAGCCTCTGTGATCATATGGTTCCGTAGCATTGCTTTTGATCCTTGCCTCAGATCTTTATCTTCTGTGGAAAGGGCTAATGGTACAGAGGTCAAAGGATAGGAGTGAGCTTCCCTTGCACTGGTAGATTTGCCCACTAGACTGCCAAAGGCCTGCTTTTCCTCTTTCAGTATGTTAATGACTCTTGGTGCTTTCTTTGTTTTTTCTAATCCAGTTTTTATTTTAGGATTCTGTATTGGTTTGAAGAAGCTAACACGATCTGCCCCTGTTCTTTTCAGCCTCTCCTCTATGAATTTCATCAGCGATGTCTCTCCTGTCTCTGTTGATTCCAACAAGCCTTTCACAACTTCTTCCTTTATGGCTTGGCCAGTCTTGAAGTGCCTTGCCACACCTGGTGCAAATGGATCCATGTACTTGGACATCTGGTCAACCAGGGCCTTGACTTGTTTTTCGTGTTCTTTTTTAGCACCTTGTGTCATTTCCTTGTGTTTTGAACTAGTCAGTATGCTTAAGTTTTCTTTCAGTGCTCTCCTCACTTTGGCCATCAGATGACTGGTTTTTATGAAGGCATCTTCTGCTTTGAGGGATGTACTGAATCCTCCTTGCATGGGACCACCCCTGACTTTGACCTCTCTGTTCACAGTTACCTCAGTGATAAAGTCCCCATGAACTGTGGAGAATGAACCCCCAGTAAGACTCCCTCCAAATCCATTTTCTTTAAGTTCTTTCCTTCCTGCAGGATTTGTGTGGGGCAAATTTGTTAGTGTCACATGTTGGTAGGTAAGGTACCTTGCATAATTGATGTGTCCAAATGCAAACAGTTGGGGTAGCAATGCTCGTTCTGCTTGTAAGTGTCTCTCAATGTGGTTTTCTCGTACAGAACTGATTAACGCAAGCATTGCTGAAACATCTTTCAGATATTCAATGATAATTTTGGATTCTGTACCACTGTTGCTTGACATTAGATCAGTACATAATCTCTCAAACTCTGGGTTTGACATCAAGAGATCCAGTTCCATTGGGGAGGGGCTACATCTTAGTAATTCCAGTGAGTGCCTAAAATCTTCTCCGAACTGTGATACATCTCCCATTTTATTGAGTCTGTATCTTAGTAGTGCCTCAAATGACTGCTTGTGCAGTCGAATTGCACGGAAGTAGTGACGGCCTTCTACAGCCTGTACACTTGATCCCTCTGCGATCACGCCTGCATCTACCCACCAGTCTCTGAAACCCAGAGCCCCATACTTTTTGTACATGATTTTGAGTTTCACCATGATGGTATGAAAGCCTCCAAGGATATTCACTACTTTGTCATACTTTCCCTCGTTGAGCCATTGCAAGACTACCATCTTACAATATATGGCTTCATCTGAATGTGCAAATATACACTGCAGTCCAAAGTCCTCTGCCATGTCAATCAGGAGATCTAGGTACCATTTGCAGACTGTGTCACTTGGGGGTAGCGGAACAACTTCCATGTATTCAATCAATGATTTTCTTGTCTCTGAGGTTGTTACTGCTTTCATGAAGGAAGTCCAAGACCCAACAGGTGGTATGTTGCTTTCTCCATCTTGACTGATCACTTGGTCTCCAAGTCCACCAACAATAGCCCATGCAATGTCACGCTTCAGACACCAGTCCAGCAAATCATGTCCTTTGTAATCTTCATATTCTGGTACAGGAGGGGGCTCCTTCTTCTTCTCTATTCTGTATGTTCCATAATCTCGTTCTGTTGATTCAGTATCGACAACTGTAAGATGTGCATCTTTCTGCTGATATTCACCAGTGGGCTCATTTCCATCATCAGATTTCAATCTATTCTGAAACAAGGTTCCGTTTGTATGATGTGTTGTGTGTAAACCTGTCACGGTCTGTTGTCTACCATCTGAATTATCTATAGTGACATGCACAGCTCTTCCTTTCACAAATCCAGGTGGAATCCTACGTCTGGACTGCTCAGTCACTTGTTGTGCCCATGTGTTATTCAGCAGACGCACATCAGAATAAGACACTCCATGACCACATTTGTTCAGAAGTGTGGTCACTTCTTTTGAGCCAGTTGTGCGATGTACAGTCAGGCTCTAAATGTGTTCCAAACATCAATATGCATGTAGAATGAGCCTGAAAACTTGTTGTGGTCGTATTTGTAATTCTGTCTTGCACAAAACTAAATTCATGATATGGTTCATCACCATCAGGTACTTGCAACGTGGCCCACACACATGCTTTTTCTTGTATTGTGCTTAAGCTAGAGCCAAGAGTTACCTTCTTTTTATTACCAAATACTTTTTTACAAAGCAAGCACATGTTGCCTTCTGTAGCATGAGCTGATAGGAATGGTTGAGCTGCCATTGCCAAAGAAGCTTAATGTGTCAGTTAGGATTGAAGCTACTTTGTAGGAGGGACTACTTCTCTGACAAAAAGACACTTTAAAACACAGTGGGGTTTAATGTAAAACAAAACCCAAACAAATGTCAAAGCAGATAGGGAACAGGCAAAAGAAAAGTCAGTGGGCAGGCAAAGGTCAAAATATAAAATGCTGTCAGTGAGGCAGAGGTACAGGCAAGTGTTTGGCAAAAAATCTTTGTAGGGTAGAAACAGAGCAGAAGTCAGTACTTGATAACAGAGACAACTTGAAATAACGCTTGAAGGCTTGGTGAGAACACAAGACAATCTGGCAAAAACTAGAGTGAGACTCTCCCTTAAATAGGGCTGGCTTGATTGCAAAGGTGATTGCAGGTGGTCACACTGGCAGGGAGCCACACACACACACACACTGCACAAAGTAATTCACAGAACTCATACATTTTTAGTATACTACATTAGAAGAATTACTAATTTCCATAATTGCTCTGTAAACTCATCTACAAACAAATATGTTACATTTAATAAAATGTAAATATTTTGTGGGCTGAAGACATAATTCTGCCTACTGCCAAATTATCCATACAACTATTTCCGCACATGTGTCAAATATGCTAATTATCTAATTAAATATGCACAATACAAAAATCTATATTGCAGAAATGGATTCTACAGGAAAACATACACAAGGATCAACTGAGAAAGGTTTGGTAAACCCTTTTATCAAATCGTTGTAGGATTTGCCCTGTTATTTCCGCCCATGTGTCAAATATGCTAATTATCTAATTAATTATGCACACTACAAAAATGTACATGGCAGAAATGGATTCTACAGGAAAAAACACATAAGAATCAACTGAAAAAAGTTTGGTAAACCCTTTTATCAAATTGTTATAAGGGTTTCCCTGTTATTTTTCGCCCATGTGGCAAATATGCTAATATCTCATTAAATATGCACATACAAAAAAGTATTCGGCAGAAATGGATTCTACGGGAAAAAACACATAAGAATCAACTGAGAAAAGTTTGGTACACCCTTTTATCGAATTGTTATAGGTTTTGCCCAGTCCATTTGGCTTTCCCTTGTCGGTCAGGAACAACATCCGTCTTGCCTCGCCAGAGGACGTCTTTGCAAGTACTGGATCATGGAGAACAGAGACAAAATATGGTTTTGGTTAGGGTTAGGGTTAGAAATAATGACGTTTGCACCTTTTCCCTCCCCGTCTGATTTACAGTGTTTAAGATGTATAAAGTTCATCCAACAATAGTGTGAAACTATGTGTAGCAGCAGCATGCTGCAGACCGCAGAAATTATTTTATTAAACTAAACTAAATTAATGAGTGTAAAATGTAATAACTATATGCAGCAGTAAGCAAACTGCGGACCTTACCCATCACGCACAGATAAAGAAATGCAATACAAAAACAGAATCATACTACCCAAATCAGTGCAGTGGAACCCAGCCAACACTTTCAGCAGCATACTTATGCCTGATGTCAATCTCAGATACGTAGATAGCAATCCACGAAAGCTTCAAGTTCCACAAGCATGCAGAACACCACCTAGATGAACTTTTGGAAAGACACACACACAAGAGCAAGCATGCAAGCCTTCTCATCTGGACGCTGTGGAGATCTGCAAGCATACAGCTGGGATTATCTCATTCACTCATGGTGAACGTAGTAGCGTTCATGGCTGCAGACCGGCAACCTGCTGCTTCATTGTTAATGCTGGAACCTAAGCAGCCGTTTGCAATAAGGGCAGACCGCAATGCATCTTTAAGACTTTGTTTGCAATAAGGCAATTATTTTAAATTGCAATTATCATCATAATGTTTTTCTTCTTTCTGCAACCATCCAATGAAACTTAACCCAGCAGCACCTGTATGAGACAGAGACAAGTAAACCCCCTTTATCCTTGCAATGAATAATGACTATTATATTGTAACGCGGGAACAAATGCCAGCCTATTCCCAGCTACAGTATTACCTACAGCCTATTGTGTGTGTGTTTACTGGACGTAATGTGTTCTTATTGGCTCACAGACACAGCGAGTTCCTATGTGTATCTGTGCAGCCCGCCTGTTTGAGTGAGTTGTCTTCCGGTTTCCAAGGTGTATGGTCGTAGAGTGAATTATCCTCCGTCTGTGCCAGGGACCGCGGACCGACAGCCACAAAGTGTCTTACAGTAGTATATGCGTGAGTTATACTGCCTACCTGTACGACTGCTGTGTTATCGCCAACCTGAAGTGCTGTTACTGTGCCTGTGATGAGTACTGTAAACCTGCGTTCTGCCAGTAAAACGTCCTGACTGGATAAATCATTGTTGTGGCATTATTTCACCCACTCGCCTCCAATACCACACAAAGTGTAGCAAAAGTAACCTCGCCACAAATGGTGTCAGAAACGGGACTTTCAAAAGAAAAACAAACGTTGGACCAAGTAGCCTACAGAACGGACTGTAGCCTGTATGCTAGCAGTTAGCTTGCACCGTGCTGTTGTAAACAAAGACGTCCCATTCGCCGGCCGGCACCTTGAACTGACTATAGGTCACGTGACTGCAGTCCAGTCCAGTCTGCTCGCACAGAGATGATCTACAAACCCACTGGGTCCCATTACACCTGTAAAGTCACCGCAACGGACGTAATCAGCGCCAATCTCCGCCTGGATAGGTGAAGTTAAAAATGAAAAGTTAAAAAAATAAATAAAATAAAAAAGTTGAAAAAACGAAAAAGAGAAGATGGAGTCAAGAGGACCAACCAAAACAGAGAGTGAGGATGGAGCAAGTGCTAGCCCAGAACAGGCACCAGCTTGGCTAAGCATCTTGCAGCAGCAGCTAAATCAACAATTTCTGCAACAAATGCTGCTGCAAAAGCAGATGTGGGGGCTGCCAGCCAAAACTCTGCAAGGGCCTCAACCACAGGGCCTAGACCAGGCAGACATTAGTCAGGGAGCAACAGCCTCAACTCCCTCTCAATCTTCTGCTGAGGTTTGGAACGAAATCTTTATGTCCTTGGAGAGAACGGCTCAGGAACTTGGGTGGAGCTATGCAGAAAAGCTGGACGAGCTCTATGAGCAACTGAGTGGCTCTGAGTCTGCAATGCGCTTCGTCTACTCCCTGCCAGAGCATGTAAGAGAAGACTACGTGCGCCTCACTGACCAGCTGAAACAACGCTACAGTCAGTCTGTCCCACCTTCCACCTACCAAGTAGGACAGCTGCAATTCACCACAACGCCCACGGCCGTGGAGCGACCTGCTGTGGATGTGCCCCTTCCAAGCCATGCCCAAAAAGTGGAACAGCAACATGGAACGTCCGATGGACCGGGCCTGACCAGCAATACAGGCAGGCACGTGATGCCTCCTCAAGGGGTAAACAACAACCCTTCACTAGTCATTGCTACAGGCAGAGTCAAGAGTGAAGGCCCCAGCCTAATAGTTCCTGTATCAGTGAAACACCTGCCTGTCCAGTGTGTGGTCAACACAGAGGAGGAAGCCTCTGTGATATCCAAAGAGCCATTCCAGCAGCCCCAACTAGAGAACCTGTCAGATGACAATACAGCTTGCCTCCTGAATGCTGAGACCGGAAAGGGAGTCGACTTCATGCTGACAGCTGATGTATCCTTACAAGAGGGAGGAGAGTTGTTCATTGAGGGCGAGCCAGTGCCAAGCTACATCACTGGGAGGTCAGTGGGGAGCAATACAGTCTCCAAAGTGCTTCTCATGGACCCTCCAACCTTCCCACAGCAATGTGAGAGTGGTGTATGGGGTGAGACCCCCAAGCTAGGAGCTACAGCAGCCCTACAGCCAGCTGACCTGACAGACCGTGTACCATCGGGCCATGGCCTTGTGGACAATTACAAAGAGAGGCCCATTCAAGTCTGCAAACTGCCTCCCCTCAGCACCAAACCACTGAGAGACCCCTGTCTTGGGATTCTCAGTGGAGCCATGGAGAACTCTCCCTCACCCACCTGGGAATCGCAGCAACCGGTTGACGACATCCCTGAAACCGGTGAGCTGCAAACATCAGACAAAGCACCTCCTGACACCTCTGCTGGACAGCTCCCACCAGTCAAGCTTCCTAAGAAACCTCCTGACACCTCCGCTAGACAGCCACCGCCAGTCAAGCTTCCAAAGAAACCTCCTGACTCTCCTACCCTACACAGCCTGCGTCCTCCAGAGATCCTACACAGCCTGCGTCCTCCAGAGATTCTACTCAGCCTGCATCCTCCAGAGAACCTACACAGCCTGCGTCCGCCAGAGAACCTACACAGCCTGCGTCCTCCAGAGAACCTACACAGCCTGCGTCCGCCAGAGAACCTGCACAGCCTGCGTCCTCCAGAGAACCTACATAGCCTGTGTCCCCCAGAGATTCTACTCAGCCTGCGTCCCCCAGAGACTCTACTCAGCCCACGTCCAAAGAAACCTCCTGACCCCCCTACTCTACTCAGCCTGCATCCACCGGAGACTCTGCCCAGCTTGCACCCATCAGAGTCTCAGGTGCTGGGCCAAACTGAGAGAAGTTCAGAGTCTTCCCAGGTGACCAAAAGGGGTAGGCCAGTAGGCAGCTGCCCACTACCAGGATAGCTCTGATTTAAAAGGAGACATTTATTTTGAGACACAGACAGTTCTAAATGTGTCATGGAAATTGTTTGGACATTTTCTGAGTTTTGAAGATGGACACTTGAGCACAATGGTTAAAATGTGAGAGACTTTTTGAGTTTGCATAAGTGATTGCCTTCTGAAGCAACTGAACAGTTATGTTTAAGTCAAAGTTCAACAGTATTGCATGCCTGTTATGTGTTCTGTTTATTGTGTAATTGTTATTGCTTTATGCTGATTAAGTCAACCTGAAGATGCTGAAGGGACTCAGCAGTCTAGAGGGGGGGTAGTGTAACGCGGGAACAAATGCCAGCCTATTCCCAGCTACAGTATTACCTACAGCCTATTGTGTGTGTGTTTACTGGACGTAATGTGTTCTTATTGGCTCACAGACACAGCGAGTTCCTATGTGTATCTGTGCAGCCCGCCTGTTTGAGTGAGTTGTCTTCCGGTTTCCAAGGTGTATGGTCGTAGAGTGAATTATCCTCCGTCTGTGCCAGGGACCGCGGACCGACAGCCACAAAGTGTCTTACAGTAGTATATGCGTGAGTTATACTGCCTACCTGTACGACTGCTGTGTTATCGCCAACCTGAAGTGCCGTTACTGTGCCTGTGATGAGTACTGTAAACCTGCGTTCTGCCAGTAAAACGTCCTGACTGGATAAATCATTGTTGTGGCATTATTTCACCCACTCGCCTCCAATACCACACAAAGTGTAGCAAAAGTAACCTCGCCACAATATGATTTCCGCCTTTCACCTGCTGTGTTTTTTTTTTTTTTTTTCAACTCGAGATGTGGCCAGACGGTGCGTAACTTGCTTTAGTAATTAACGGACAAAGTATGCATCTGAAAATATTTGAGGTGAGAAATAAGCAATGTACTAGATAACATGCCTCAGTCAGCAGGGCTCCCTCTGTCTGCCCACTGCTGACACTATGTTACTATACAGTAACCTTTTTCCTGTAGCACATTAGTATCCTCAGCATAGTAGTAGAAGTAGCAGCTCAACTGCAGTAGAATGAGTAGCACAATAATAGTAGCAGCATTTAGCCAAAGCATGATTTATAGCTGTAATGTTAGCAGCAAGTTTAAGTAGCTTTTTAGTAGTAGAATCAGTATCACACTTTTAGAACTAACACAACCCAACCTGAACCTTCCCGGCATCCGTGATGGAAAGAAGGTCATGCCATCAAAAGCCTTGGATCACCATCATAGCAGTCGCTTATAAAAATGAAAACATAAGCAGTGTGAATTCAGCAATGAATATCCCTTTACAATGACATGGTTAGCTAAAAGTGAAGTAACATGCAAATTACTTCAGTGCACTAATGAATCCGCTCCCTGCATCTAATCATAATGCTGATAGGAATTGAAGCAGCAGAGAATCAGATTAACCTTTGTTTGCCCTCTAAATGGCACCCCCTGGAGGACAACCCACTACAATTGAAGCAATCGCCCCATTTCTCAAGACTTCAAATCCACCATGAAGTAATTATCTATTTAAGCATCTGCAAACTAATCCACCCACATAATAGTTACCTGAACTTGAGCGATAAATTAAGTGAATAGAACAGGAACGCAGAAATAACAGCTTCACTGAGTGGATTATATTAACTTGAATATCCCATGATAGTTGTGTACCTATTTAACATGACAGTTACACCATAATGCCTGCACAGCACATGGCCAGTTAAAGGAGCACTTCACCCCTGGAAGAAGTTTTCGGTCTTTTAATGAAGTTTAGGAGTCAAGAAACAAGATCCTGGGTTTTTTTTGTGAATAATCTGTGTTTTTAGATATCTAGTAATCTTTGCAATATTCGTGACGTTATTTGCATCATGAGAGATTGGTCTCATTCCTTTCCGCACTACATGTCTCGGCGTGTCTCAGTCAGACCATCTCAAAAGACAGCCCCAATGGGGTGTCCGTAACACTTTGTTCAACCTTCTTTCGCCACTCGGCCACTCCCATTAGCTGCGGCCAGCGGCCCTCGCAGAGTGAGGCATTACTTTACCTGAGTTATCTTCTGATAGTTGTACTTGAATGTTGACATGAAATAATAATCCTGTGTAGTGTTTCATAAGCGCAAGCTTGAAAAAAAAAAATACAGCGTGGAGTAGCAGCGCTGGTAAACAAACACCGTCACGAAAGGCTAGGATCATAATACCAAGGATGTGACAGTGATGTCAATACTATGCGACACGGAAGTGAAACTGCATGAAGATACTTATATGTCCCAGTGATATGACATCACTAACGAATCCTTGGACATAATATGTAACTAGATGAACGTTTGCGAGGACAGCCAGTGTTGCCAGATATTGTGAGAGAAATAAGCAGCCAGGTCTATGAAAACAAGCCCAAAAGAAAAATAACTATGCCAAGAGCACTTTACCTAGACATGGGATATTATATATTTGAAAATTGCTGATCTACAAGCTCACAACGCTTCGCAACCCATTGTGAGCTTGTAGATCTGCTATTTACAAAAAAATCTTGAGGGGGAAAAAGTCCAAAATGTGGATTTTTTGCAAAATATTTTTATTTGCTTTTCAAAATGTGGAATATTTTTGACACATATTTGTTAGGGGCTCCCTGCCACAAATTATAATTTCAGATGGGGGTCTGTGGAAAAATACATGAACATGTTTGAGAACCACTGGTTTAAACAGCAATCAAAACATTTGGAAACAAGCCCAAATATCAACTACATTTTAGAAAGAAGCCGCTTATAATAAGCAGACATGGCGACACTGGCATGCTGTTTGGATGTTATTGTTGGAGATCACACCCACATGGAACCTCCCCTGCCACAAGGCACCAAAGCATTCTGGGAGTTGAAGTTATAGGCAGTGATACGCTGTGGTCCCCCTGTGGTCCCCCCTGTGGTCACCCCTGGAACTTCTTCCAGGGGTGAAGTGCTCCTTTAAGAAAGAAAACAGCATTGAACTGATCTGACCATGATATGACTGTGTCAGTTGCATAGACTACAATACCCAAGATGCATTGCTGTATTGTATGAGACTTCCTGATTACTCCCAAGGAGTAGTCACGTGACACCACCACACCGTGTTGCCAGATTGTAAGAGAAACAAGCGCCAAGTCTATAAAAAACAAGTCGTTAAACAAATGTTTAGAATATTAAACATTTTTTGCACCATGATTACATATGAATCTGGGGTTCCTTCACATGAACCCTGTTTAGTAATCATATTGCTAGAGACTTAACAGAACACAATCCCAAGTCGCTTATAATAAGCAGACATGGCAACACTGATTTGATACACATGCTGTGATTTCCTTTCATGGCTTGAGTACATGTCTGAATTTCACTCTTGTCTTATATTATGCCCCGTTGCACACAGATTGTCTACGACAGCCTTGATAAGTATAAACATATTATAAAAGCATTTGTGCTAGCAGAGCACTACAACTGTTGGAAGCTCTGCTTGAAGCCAACTCGATGGTACTGCACCATGTATTGTGGGTATTCCCAGAGTCAAGAGTGCCTCAGCAGAACAGCATTAGAACTTAGAAGCATTACTTATTTTGGAAAGAGACCTAAACTTTCGGCCCAAAATTAGCTCCATATATACTTCTATACATGAAGCAATAAAAATGCTAAAATAGCCAAGTTTCGTTACCTGATGAAAGCTCTTTAAAGTTAAACCACTGGAATGTCTTCTGCTGGGAATAAAGGGAGTAGCCTACATGGGAAGCAAGCTTCTGTGTTAACTTTGCAGTACTGTACAAACAAATCAGCTTTTACATGGCAGCAAGCATGCTATGTTAGCTTTAAGCTACAAACAATTCGAGGTTTCCACATGGGAAGCAAGCATACTATGTTAACTGTGCAGTGCTGTATAACAGACAAGCTTCTAAACACATGGCAGCAAGCATATTATGTTAGCTTTAAGCTAAAATAATCCAAGCTTCCACATGGTAAAATAGAGTAGCCTACAACCAAATCAAGCTTCTACTGTCTGGGCAGCAAGCATGCTGTATTAGCTTTGTGCTACAAACAATTCCAAACTCCTACATTTTTTGTTGTTATGTTGTTTTGTTGTTTTTGTTGTAACGAACAGACCTTGTGAAGACAATTTTCCCCTTGGGGACAATAAACATTATTATTATCATTATTATTACATGACAGCAAGCATGCTATTAGCTTAAGCTATGAGCACATTAGTGTTTAGCAGCAATAATAGAAGAAGCATTGGCTGCTGTAGCAGTGGTAAATGTCAGCATCATTAGCAGACTCATCTCATATAGCACCAGAGAGCAGCGCACAAAGCAGTAAATAAGCAGCAGAAGAAGCTCGCAGCAGCTAGCAAAATGCATTGGTTCAGCAACCAAGAAAGACCTCTTCTTCTTCTTCTTCTTTGGTTTTATGGCGGGTCGCAACCGTTCCAAGAAAGACCTAGAGAATAGAAGCCGTATTTAAAGGATCCTCTTTGCTCATGCGTGAGCTGTGATTGGATAATGAGTGTGTGACGTAATGACCACTGAGCTGTGAATAGGAAACAGAATGCTGATGTTCACATCAGCTGACTGACCGCTGGTTACAGCTTTGGCGTGCACGACTTCCGTGTCCTGCATGAACTAACGCTATGCTTCATTAATGGTAATGGTAATGGTAATGGTAATGGTAATAATAATAATAATAATAATAATAATAATAATAATAATAATAATAATAATAATGAAGGACAAAGCAAGCATAAATAAATAATCAAAAACATAATCAGTCGGACCATTAATTAACTAAGAACTGAACTCACTCTTCCAGATGCTACTTCTTAAAAAAGTTGATTTAAAAGAACCTTAAGAAAAAAACATTTAGTAGAGGAGTTCTCCCCTTAAAGGTTTTCATAAAAAAGAAGGGTCAAGTCTAACTATGTAGAAACACAAACTAATAATACTATCAATAATATTAACAATCGTAATAATATGAATGTGTCCTGTACGTCCTTACTGGTCTGTTTCTTTTTTTCCCTCTTTTTTCTTTTACAGTATCTCGTGGTGTACTTTTACATTTACTTTAAACATGTAAAGCATATAACAAAATATCTTATAAAGTAAAAAATTAAATAAAAAAATGAAATATCCGTTCATGTTCATGATCATCTTTGGAAACCAAAATTATGTCTGTCTTTTAAGCACTGCCTTCTCTGTCTCAAGTTCAATTCTGACATTGTGGCTAAATCACCAATTACACTGTTCCTATTTTAATTTATGTCAGATTATTTATTTAAGGACATAGGTCATGAACTTATCTTTAAAAACCTTCAATTATTGTACAACCAAAAAGAAAGAGAAAAAAAGGACGGGATCAAGAAACATTTAAGTTAAATAAACAATGAAAGGTACTCAATGTATCAAGGGGGGACCAGGGTCCTACTTAGGGTGATGTACTTCGCCATATATGGCTTTCCACTTGTCTGTCTACCTCTACATGGTTATTTAGATCCGTATCCCCACACTTACACATATGACCGCACACTATAAAATAGCTTAGTGTCTAGACATATACACAACCGCCTACATGCATACATACACATACTTACAAAGCTTATACATATCCAAACGTAACTACCCATACTGTGCATTCATTCATACCTACACCATAGACACACACACACACACACACACACGCACACCTACTATACAGACGTGAGTGGGGGTACATCTACCGCTCTAACCCCCCCCCCCCCCCTCCAAAACACCATCCCTCCCTCCCACCCCACCCAACCTTGCTCCGTTCCCCCGACGCGCAAGTGCGCGCCAGGGGGAGGGAGCGCGAGCGAAAGGGAGAGAGACAGGGAGAGAGAGAAAGAGAGAGAGGAGTAGTGGGGAGAAGTAGAACAGAAAATAGAAGCCTTGACCGCTCGTCATACAACTGAGTTTAAAAAATATACGCTTATGATTGAAGCGATGTCATTTCTGGGGAATGTCACTCACGTGCCTCTATTTCATTCCCAAACTGCGGCGCACCTCATTTAACCGTTTGTTCGTCTTTTATGTCAGCGTCCGTTATCCTCGCAGTGATGGTTATTTCACAGTGGTCCATTCAGCCGGTGCGGACCTAGTAGAGTCTCCTGGTTCCTCTTGTGTTTCAGAGGGGTCTTCATTTGCACTTGCACTTGCAGTTGATCCACGTAAATCCAAAGTCTTCGACGCCTCCTCTGGGCTGCTGTAGATTGTCGCTGATCCGTCTGTGTTGAACACTTTCAGCTTGGCTGGTGCAATGATGAAAGAACGTATATTGTCCCTTTTGTAGTTAGTCTCTGATCGGTTTATACAAGGCTCTCTTCTGCCTGACTTTGGTGGTCAGGTCGTGGTCGAAGTATATTCTATTTCCATTAAACAGCACTTGTTTCTTTCCCCACGCCGTTTGAATCACTTTCTTCTTTGTATCAAAGTTCATGAAGGCGGCGATAATTGGTCTGGCCTTTGTGCTCTCCTTATAGATGCGGTGTGCTCGGATTATGTTGAATTCTCCTGGTAATTCCAGTACTTCATGGAATAACTTTGTCAGGAATCCCACCATATCACCTTGCACTCTTTTCAGTTACGTTAAAGATGCGCAAGCTATTTTGCCTGGATTTACTTTCTAAATAATCCATCTCTAACTCCATCTCATTCATTTTCTGCTTTAGCTGTTTAATGGTTTGCTCTTGGGATATAGTTGAGTCTTGTATCTCACCCACTCTGTGTTCTATATCGTCCTCCCTGGATTGTGTTTTCTCTGTTATGAGGCGGAGTTCCGTTTTTTGGTCTATTATTTTCTTCATGTCTCGCTCCGTCTCTTCACGGTGTGTTTTAAATTCCGACCTGAATTCTTGAATCTCTGCCGTGATGGAGTTTTTTATTTCAAGTTGTAGTTGTTTCATTTCGCTGTCTTCTGTTGTCTTAAGACAAGCAGCTTTCTTTTGTTTGTCGGCCATTTTACAGTGCCTTTTTCGGTCAAAAGTCGTTGCTGTTAATCCAGATCTGAGGTTCATTCCCCATCAGCTTGTATTTCCAATTTTCTAGGTTCTTACATTTGTCATTTCATGGTATTAGTTTGATTTAGGGGTTAGGCGAGGACGCCACTTTTCAGTCTGCCGCCATGTTCCTGCGGCCGGAAGTCAAATTCGGTTTTAAGTGATTAATAAAAATGAAATAAAAATGATCTTTGGGACCCCAAATCCTTAATGTTAATTTACCTCCAATGAATGACGCTGATCTCAGAGTTACAGACCTTCAAGTGTCCATTTGTGCCCCTGATGGTCCCCGGATCCCATGTTGAGGACCAGTGCGCTAGGCGGGCGGATTGATTTGCACCTCGTATCCGCGTGATGTACAGCATCTCCGGCTGGGAGGTTATGAGTTTTATCCTGGTCCATAACTCGCGGCGAGAACTTTGGGAGGATGTCTATGACATCAGCCTAACTAAAGGCACGCCCTTGAGACTGGAGCACGCTATCAATAACGGCAGCGAAATGAAAGCAAAAGCGGAGGGGGGGGGGGGGGGAGGGGGAGGGGGGGAGTGTGACAGTTTTTCACCGGGATAATATTGTGATAACTTAAAAAACCTCAGTGTCCTGGCTGGCGCTGAAAAATCCCCTCTCAAAACTCCCCTCAGATTTGGGAGGCCGCAGCGAGCAATTTTTCTTGCAGATAGGGCTCCCTCACAGCGGTGTCTGCCCATTGTGCTGGGCCACTATGGCGGGGTGGGGTGTTTGGGGGTGGTTTTTTTTTTTTTTTTTTTTCCCCAGCTGTTGCACTGTAAAATGAGGGGAAGCTAAGGTAACAAGCTGTGAAAAGATTTATTGCACAGTTCATCGGCACTTACAACACACTCACTCTCGGCTGGCAGGGCATTTTGTGGCACAGGAGAGTGGAGCGGAGGGCGGGGAGCGGAGGGTGTGAATGTAGCACGACATGGTTACTATCAGGACTGTTAATGAGATAGAGAGAGGGGGGGGGCTCTGATAAGCTCCACTGGTCATCTATGTGGCCTGAGAATAAGAGAGGGAGGGAGGGAGGGGGTGAAAGAAGGAAGGACAGATGAGAGGAAGCCAGGGAGTGGAGGGAATGATGGTGGCTGAGACAGAGAGAGAGACGGGAGAGAGTAATGTTTGTATAACTCTGAGAGTGTACAAATTACATTTGTGCACTCTCAGAGTTAAATTAAAGCTGCGATTATTTGAACTTATTTGAATTAAAAACTTGTTATGTTCACCAAGGTAGAGTATGTTGTTAATACAATGTATTACACGGTTTGTTTGAATGCTTGATTCTGATTGGTCAATCATTGAATTCAGCGGTCTGTTATTTTTTGAATAATGACCACTGAACTCAATAACAGACCGCTGTCTAATCAAAGACTCAGAACACCTGCTCATATCAATCTGCGCTTCTTGTTTTTGTGCCGTATCCAACATGGCAGCTATGTAAACAAACAGTTAAACATTGCTCTCAAGAATGTTCTTGAGAACATTCAAAGCGAGAAATAGAGAATGCAGTTACCAAATATTGATTCTATTTTATCAACACTTCCCGTTGTCTTCCGAGGCAACGCATTGCACTGGAGGCACTGGCATAAATTAATGAACTACTTTCATTATCGTAAGCAATGAAATCATTTTTTTTTTTTTTTACTTTTCGGTCAATTTATTAATTTCTTTATTAAGTAGCCGTGAAATAAGTGGGATAATCGATGGGGAGCAGGTCATTATGCAAGGGACAATCAATGGGAAGCAGGTAATTATTGAGAAATAAACCCTGACAGGGTGATTAGACCCTGACGCGAAGCTGAAGGGTCTTTATCACCTTCAAGGGGTTTATTTCTCAATAACGACCTGGTTCCCATTGATTATCCCACTTATTACATGGCTACTTAATAAAGAAATTAATACATTGACCCAAAAGCAACAACAAAACGAAGGATTTCACTGCTTACGGTAATAAAAGTAGTCCATTAATTTATGCCAACGTGTTGCCTCAGAAAACAAGTTTTTATAAAATAGAATCAATTTTCAGTTACTACGTTATCAATTTCTTGCTTTAAATGTCTTAAAAAATATTCTTGAGAGCAATGTTAAGCCGTAAGTGTGTTTGTTTACATAGCTGCCATGTTGGATACGGCACAAAATCAAGCAAAATATCTACTTTTCCCACCATGCACTGACCGTTGTAGCCTACGTTGAAGCATAAATTGGTTGTTACTGGATGGATTGCAGCTGCTACTTATGGAGAGAGACAGACTGCTTGAGATCGCTAAACATTAATCTCCTAACAAGAGAAATGACACTATCCAAAAGTATAAAGAGTATAAAAGATATGTATAAAATATATGTGACAGTGCTGAAAACAGGGCATTTAAAGATGAATATGGACACATTGGACAGCACAGTGCGTTCGGAAATTGCGCACCAGAGCGCACTCGCGCATAAGACGCCCGAGATTCGGATGTTTATTGCAGATAACGAAAAAATATGAAAGTAAAAAAAACATTTTATTGATTAAGGACAGGACCTTTTTAATTCAGTTCAAACAACAGTAGGCTACGTAGTACACGTTTAAAATCACTGATCACGGTTCGAGTTTTGAGCTTCAAAAATAGCAGATCAGCACGCTCATAGCGTGGGATTCGTACTCGGGCCGTAAAATCATTAATCTTCAGCTTTAACCACTACACTAACTGAGCTGTTTTATTGACAGAGGAAATAAGTAGTCTAGATACTACACAGCAATTGATGCGAGAAAAAAAATATATATATAAGACGTCTGTCTGTCTGTCTGTCTCTCTCTCTCTCTCTCTCTCTCTCTCTCCACGGACTTTTGAGACAGACAGACAGACAGACAGAAACCAATGTGTGTCTGAACATTTCTAAAATGACAGAGACGCGATCCTGACTGCCTGACGCTGAACAGAAAACCCAATCAAAATTTAAACGCTCTAAGCACACTTAATTATTGCTAGTTATTATTATTATTAATAATACTAATAATATAAGACATCTATCTATCTGTCTGTCTGTCTGTCTGTCTGTCTGTCTGTCTGTCTGTCTCTGTCTGTCTGTCTGTCTGTCTGTCTGTCTGTCTGTCTGTCTGTCTGTCTGTCTGTCTGTCTGTCTGTCTGTCTGTCTGTCTGTCTTTGTCTGTTTGAAACAAAAAAAGTGACTCCAAAGCGCCACCTCGTGGTAGTATTTGGAACTAAATTTACTGGCGTGAGCTGGCTTGGCTGCATGTCGCAAATGAGACAAGTGATAGATCACATGAGAAACAACAAACTCACTAGGCACCAACTGTATCAGGGATGTACACACCCCTTTGTGAATTGCACGTCGGGTTTTGCATAGAGAAAATACACCCTCCTTTAGACATTTTATTTACACCCATATTTACACTGATATTTACGACCAGCTTAGTGAATCGGGCCCAATATCTCCTGTCACCTTGTCTGACCATCTTGGATGAGCCGTACATCTTTGGTTACCCATGAGAGAGAGGGTTTGAATCTCGGGTAGGACATACAACTTAGGGTCTTCAACAAGGGGTCCTCAGAGTTACTACAGGTGGGCCGCCAAATCATGTGATTGTTTTTCTTTTGTTTTTGTTTTTTTATACGCACTTAACCCTAGCATCCCTATTCTGAGGGGATCATTAGCCGAAAATAGCAGATCTACATGCTCACTACGTGTCACAGTGACAGCGCGACGTGTTGTGAGCTTGCAGATCGGCTATTTTCGGCAGGGAGATTTGGCAGACCAAGTACAGAGCCAACGGTTAATGACGGTATAAGTGGTTAAATGTCTGAAAAGTTTAACCTGCAACACAATGTTATACAATATGTAGTAGTGCTTCATCTCTCTCTCAGCTAAAGGGGTCCTGGGCCTGAAAAACTTTGAAGACCCCTGACTGGGATCGTAACTTTAGCACGGAGGATTTGACTGTGCGTTAAGGGGTGGGGGGGGGGGGGGGTGGAGGCGAGGGCTGCACAATGCCATAGAGATGAAAGGATATACTATAGGGAGTGGTGGAGGATGGATAGATGGAGGTAGGAGGAGAAGAAGAGAGAAAGAGCCCTGGGAGACTCACCTTGGGAATTCAGATTTTTTGGATAATCAGTTCATTATTCAGCTGGGGCTCATGGAGGGGAGTCAGGGGACAGTATCATACATCTACTGGCGTGGTGTTTTGGTTTAGAGACACACTTTGCCACCTCTCTGTTGTCCTGCCGGATGTATTGATTACATTATTAATCACTGTAATGAACAACCTCTAAGGGACACATCACACTATGGACTTATACATTACCCAATAGCTACCTGTCATTGGTTAATGGAGTTACCAAGGGCAACGCGATACAGTACAAACGCTGGACTTGCAGGTTGCTGTCTTCGGAATACAATCTGATGAGAATCCAATGACGTGCACCGTGCGAGTCGATGCCACTGAAGCCATTTAAACCCCACAGACCCTTGTGTGCCTGTTCTGGGACGAACATTTGGCGAAAATAGGTGATCAACATAAGCACACGTGAGATTGTGAGATGAGATTTTGAGAGATGTGAAAAGAGATTTGGTGTACAGGGAAAAAAGTAGAGGTCCTAGTATAGAGCCCTGGGGGACTCCGGTCCGAAAAGTACATAGTAGGCTATATTTAAGCCGATAAACAGGTCTGTATTTCAGGTCATATACATGCATAGTTCAAAGCCTCATTTCTTCCCTGAGTATTGTATTGTAAATGCGGATGTACTCAAAGCAATTGACTTTTTCCTGCTGCGGAATGGATCATGCGAGTGGACCATCTTTATTTGCAGATCAATAAACCCTGAAGCAGGCGAATAAAAGCTAATTGAGCATGCAAGGGGGGGAGGAAAAAAAAGAAAAAAGATTGTAACTTTTTAAAATGTGAATGCGTGCCGTCGATGAAGATGAAGCCACACAGAGATTCGCAGCATGCGAAGTGAACCCGATCAAACTATCAATAAACTTGCTCCAGTGGCTCGAAATTACAATCGTCACCCACACTGCTCTGCTATAGAAAGTTGAGTACAACATCCCCCATCCATACACACACACACACACACACACACACACACACACACACACACACACACACACATTTGTATTACTATACTTGCAAGTACATCAACATGAATGCAATTTTTTTTTTATTGCCAATTTTAACCATAACCCCTGAAGTTGAAAATAGTGAGCTTGTAGATTGTAGATTGGCTATTTTATTATTTTTGGTGCACCGGCGCACAACTACAATTATACAAGTATAAATCAAACCATAATCCCAACCCTAACCCCTAAACCTATAACCTCTAAATGCCTAATCCTAAACCTAATCCCAACCTGAATCATTTCCTAACTGTAAACCTTACTCCCATTTTTATTAGAATTTGTTCAACCATAAAACAATCTTCTCTCTTATGAGGACCAGCTAAATTGTCCTCACATTGTTTATTTATCATATTCTGGTATACTTTTGGGGACATTTGGTCCTCACAAGTATACTAATACAATTACACTCTCACACACACACACACACACACACACACACACACACACACACACAGAGATCCCTATTGATTCGCTGTTTTTCTTTCTTTCTTTTTTTCTCTTCCTGCAGGACGCTCATTGATGCGTCTGGCAGTGTTTTAAGAAGAGGATTAGCCACAAAACGCTGACAGCTATCTCCAGAGCTTCCAATCAGGCTTATTCTAAACCTCTAATTTATCTCTTCAATGCATGGGGGAGTTGAGCTCTGAGGTGCTACAGTGATCCCGGCATTAGGACCCCCAAAACCCCTCCCAAGAATCTGTTGCACAACACAGTATTAGGTTGGATAAAGTCGTGTTTGGCTGCTGACTTATCACAAAGCTCGTCATCTCTTGGGGGACTAGTTTAGTCGCCAGGGTTTTTGCAGTAAAGCGCGTGTTAGTCCCCAATCAGGGAACAGAAACTGAATCCATTTGGCGTGGACCACACCTAGGCCACAGTGTAGCCTGCCTGACAACGCGTCGTAGGTTGGAATCCCGATCCAGACGGCCTTTGCTGCGTGTCACTCCCCATCTCTCTCTCCCCATTTCCAGTCAGCCTACTGTCCTAGCCATAATAAAGGCATAACCCCCCCCCCAAAAAAAATATTTAAACAGAAACTGAATCCATCTGATTTACTCTTGTTTGCATCGTTTGAAATTTGGCTGGAAAATGGATCGATATAGTGATACTGTATGACACTAGATATCATCTGGGATTTGGGACATCGTAATACTGTGATATGGCATAAAGAGCTGATCATAAAAAAATATGATAATTATATTGATAACTATATGGATATTTTATTTTCTTATAAATCAACTGGCAGAGTCCACACACCCTATAATGACAGTGGTAAACAGCCAATCAAAATCCTTCCAAATTTACAGGGCATCACATTCAACACATCACTCACACTCAAGGGGTTTACAGAACATTATTGCTCATCAGTGTGAATGCTCACATCAGTATCATTCTAGTTATTTCAATACTAATAGTAATGTACCATTCTTGGTGTGATTGGAAGTGTTGGTTTTAAAGCCTGCATTACAAAGTGATGGCCTTTCTCTGAACTTACCTGACTGTTCAAGCTGTTCCTATTATTTGCCTTTACCCACTTAGTTATTGTCTGTGTGAATGTGAATATGAAGCAGGGCGTTCATGAAAAAGAGAATTTGTTCTCACCAAACCTCCCCTGGGTAAATAAAAGGTTTTAATGGGCATTACTGATAAGTATTTGTCAAACATCTAATTTAATATATTTTGTGAAAGCACCACTCCATGTTCAACCTTTCCAAGTGCAACGTGTTGCACGTTGTGAGCTTGTAGATTGCCTATTTTCAGCTACGAGATTTGGCATAATACTGTAGGGGGGAAAAGGAGCTTACCAGTAGCCTATAGAGCCCTGGGGGACCCTGGTCGGTCAACTAAGGGGCTAAGGTGTTTCCCAAAGGAGTTTTTTTTCCTGAGCACAGCATATGTTTTGAATTATTATTAGGAAGTGACGCATATATAGTGTTTAAGTGGTTGCAATCCCAGCTTGGGGGTCCTGGTGGTTGAAGGAGGATATTTTTTTAAAACCATTGTTTTGAGATATTTTCTTGCTTTCTAGTTTTTGATCAGCATCTTTAACGAGTATAGAGAATTGCATGGCATAAAGATTATCATTCTTCACAAAAACCTGGCTTTATTTTTTGGGGGGGAGCCTGATCTAAATTGTCCCACTCAGTTCACCTTGAGTGCAGAGCGGTGGGCTTTGTTTTCCAAGGTGTCTAAAGGGCCACTCGCTCTCCACTGCCTGCTCCAATAAGTTCTCATTAATCTTCCTTACAGCCTTCATTAAAGCTGCCTCGCGTTACACCCCCCTCCCTCTCGCTCACACCCCCTGCAGTAACGCCACTTTATACATTATAATTATATTACGCCACACACAGACACGCGCACACACTTACGCACGCACTTACGCACGCACTTACGCACGCACGCACACACACACACACACACATATATATACACACACACACACACACACATATACATACACACACACACACACACACACATATACACACACACACACACAAACGTGCACACACACTTTGTTCTATCCAGTGTTGTGTTCTATATCATCGTCTCTTAACCCATTAAGACCTGAGGACGATTCTACAAATGCCTTCCAAAATCAGTGGTTCTCAAACCTTTTCGTGCCAAGGACCCCCAAATTGATATGTATTTGGTCGCGGACCTCCATCTAAAATGTTTTGTGCCAGGGACCCCCAGAAGAGAAGATTTGTGTTAAAAAAAAAATATATATATATATATATATATATATATTCAACATTTGCAACACGCAATATTTGAATAGCCAAAGCTAAAATCAAAAATTACACAAATGCTTTTCCGGTTTTAATGGGTTAACAAATGGGCCGTGACCTGAAACTGGGTCGCCATTCCTTCTCACAGGGTTGCAGAGTAAGGAGTAAGTTAAGAGAGTGGGACTTTGCGGTATCATCAAGTTCATTTAATCATGACTTGAGGGAAAAGGTAATATTTGGCCCCGGTGCAGAAACCGTCGAGAACAATTGGTCTCCATCATCTGGTGCTTGGGGGTTTAAATCATCCTGGCTGATTGAGAAAGTCTTTTTAATACCTTGGCATGAATGCAACCAAATTTAGACTACATTCTGTTGGAGAATAATATGATTGAAAATAGGAAGTCATTATTGTATTTTTGTAAAGCTCCCCCGAAGGAAGAAGCCAGTTCTACTGACTTACTGCTGCCAATAGCTTTTCAGCACAAAAGCTTTGTCATTAAGAGCCTTTTTTACGCATCTTCCAATTCCCAGAGCCGTAAAAAAATGAATTTTGTAGAACTACAGTACCTTCCAAGTGGGATGGGGTGGAGGAATGCTTGTTCTTTGCTTTCCTCCGCTTGTAAAAAGAAGTAAACCTTTTGACCTGATTAGGAAACATAAAGCATTTCAAACCGTACAGCCGATTGTAGCACATATCCGCTCTTTGATTACCTTTTTGTTTTCTCTTGCTGAAGTTCACCATTTACAACAAGTTCGGCATTTTATCAGGGATTATTAAAGGTGCTCTTTCTGTTTTTTTCCCGCCCGCCACCTGTGGCAACCTTTATTGCTGATGCCTTATTAAATTTAGGAATCAAGGTTGCTGTGTAATATCTCTGCTGTCAGTCGACTCTCCGGTTTCGGTGGTGACAGCAGATGGCAAACAATGGGGTGTGAAAGATAATTTGTTTACTCGGATCCAAAGATGCACACAGGAAGAAAATAAAAGCCTTTTTCTTAGCTGAATTAAATGTTTACTTTTTTTCTTTAAGTTAAGAAATTTCATTTTTAATGAGAGTTGACAGTCCATTCAACTTAGTATTATATTGTGTCTTTGTTGATGCAAACAGGAAGACAGCACAGGTGAGGAACTGGTGGGGTTCTATCTTAGAACAGGAATGGCACTGAGAGGCTGCAGGTATTAACCAATTAAACCCTACTAGGCCCCCTGCTTTTGTCCCTCTACACACCAAGGGCCCTATATTAGCCAAAAGTGGCTAAACCCACTATTTGGGGATTTTGCATTGCACAAGGGGCGTTCCCGTGCAAAGGTTGCTATCTTCGGACACCAGCCTTATCCCTAAAACACCTGCGCTACCCTTTACATTATGCATAGGTGTGGTTTGGGCGTTATATTAATAAAGCCAGTCACGTGCCAGATGCTATTGCCTTTAAGAGAACACTGCGCAAGCCACTGTCCCCAGTGCAATCTTACGCTCTCTCCCTCTCTGAACAAGGAAGATAATAAATGTATATTTGATACACAGAATTGTCACTCACACATTGCTGGTTATAGAGAACTTTAAATTACAGCAATCACTCGTGTTCTGGATTAATTCAACGAAATGGTCTGGTGTGGATATAGCAAACGCAGATCAAACAACATTTGATTTGTCTTTGATAAGCTTAACTGGCAACTGTTGATAAAAACACAATTTACTGACACAAGGATTTAAACGTCACACATTTGTGGATTACAGTAAAATGACATTCACAATCACTTAATTCAGAAGTGAACTCTGCGGCCACACTGAGGCACTTACAACGTTGGACACTACACCCGATGTGTGCTTCATACATTCTAGCCTTTGATTGCCTTTGAATAAAACCATATTTGATCGACCTCATTATCACCCACATGTTACTGATTATAGAGAATGTTATATTATTGTAATCTGTTCGTTATTTCCTGCGCAATGGTTTAATGAAACTGAATAGAGCGAATGGCACAAATTATTGTCTGCTTTGAATAGACTATCATCTTATATAAACACAATTGACACAAGGAATTGACACTCACTTCTGCTGATTATAGGAAAATTAGAATCACAGAGATTCGTTGAGAATTAGGACAGAGGGAGACCTCGAATGTTGTGCCGTTGTGCGCCCGGCCGACTCCCGACATGTCCATTGCAGGCATGCTCTACCAAAGGAATGTGGCATAGCGGGTGGTTTTAGAATCCGCTATGCACTTTCCCATACGTGTGTGGGCAAGATAGACATTTTAGGGTAAGGCTAACGGGTAAGGCTTCGCCCAAGATAGGGCCCCTCTTCACTGAAAATAGCCGAACTACAAGCTCACAGCCCTTTGCGACAAGACGTGTTGTGAGCTTGTAGATCTGATATTTTTGCCGAATGTTCGCCACCAAAATAGGGACGCTATAGAGTTCACATCATGGACAGGGTTAGGGCACATAAATATGTTTCATTTTGTTTTGTCTTTGGAAACTTTGTTTGCTTATTTGGTACGTTTAACATGACATGATTTCCAGAAGAACTCTTCCCGATATAAGGACTATTAATCAGCACCAGCAGACGCCAGCAATCTTCATCGTCGGCATTAGGATGACAATGACACGAGTGAATGTGCTGTTGTGTATTTTCAGAAAGAAAGGAAAGAACTCTCACGTATTTCCTTGGCAACACCTTCCTTTTGTACAGTTCTGAATGAACCGTCATTCACAGAGTTCTCCCCATCAAAGATAGACACCTTTGCAGACACTGGTCATTCATCTTAAGACCCAAGAGTCTGTACTGAGTGACGCAATACAGACCCCCACTCCTTCCACTGAGGAGGCTATCTGTTGATGCTGTGAGGAAATGAAACATGGCTCAGACCGGCGGTGGATCACTTGTTCACATCAGTGGCAAGGGAACTGTACCTTCTGTTGGCATAATAAGGTGCGTCAGAGTGGTGAGTTTTCGTTTGAGTGGGTTCTATTCAAGAGCCGCAGTCCCTTTGACTTGGAACAAAGCCGCTCTCACACAGCAGGGCTCCACATGAACGCCCCTGCCTCTGAGCCCACTTAAACTCATTTATTTGGGTTCACTTGAGTACTCGCTCACATAATTTCTCAGTAATGGACTTCCACTGTAACAACAGTTGGCAGGTTATGCTAGAGCAGTCCCAAAGTTAGCTTCCGTTGGCTATTGAGATGCACCACTGGCATGCCGGGCACAATTGCAACAATTTCTTTTTTTCTTTCTTTCTTTATAACGAGGAAATAATGGGAATTAACGGGCATTAAGATGTAATGCTCGGAATTAATCACCGGAATGCCTTGTGCTCTGAAATGAAAAGATCTGGAGGCATTTTAGGACTGCAGTGGCTTCCCACTGGGTTTTGTCCTTTGTTAAGACTCATAGAAATGCAACCCACCCATCCACCACACTCATCTGTCCGTCAGCCATTCATTATCTTGCTATGCTTTATGCTTGTAATGAGAGGGGGACGCATTTTTCAACGGGGCCTTCGCACAGTAATCTGGGTAAATCCAGCCCATAGGCCTGTTACTGATGTGCAAGTCAGAAATGCGTTTTAAGGTTGTGCTGTGTGTGTGTGTGTGTGTGTGTGTGTGTGTGTGTGTGTGTGTGTGTGTGTGTGTGTGTGTGTGTGTGTGTGTGTGTGTGTGTGTGTGTGTGTGTGTGTGTGTGTGTGTGTGTGTGTGAGTGAGCGCGCACACACGCGTGTGTGTGTGTGTGTACACTGTATACTATACAGTATATTGTGGCTGCAGAGTGGAAACCTTGTGTTTCAATGGATCAACTGTAGTTATTATTTATGCGCATGCTCTTGTTAATACTTTTAATTGGTTAAATATTTATAAAACCCACAGACACACTTAAGCTGTTTCAATCTGGTGTCTCTATTTTGGGCACGTCATTTGGCAACTTTTTCGCCAAAATAGCTCACAATGTGTCACACTCATTAAGCTTTGTGGATCGGCTTTGTTTTGTTTTGTCATACGACTAAGTATAAAATAGGGCATCCATTTTACAAAAACAATCATGAAAGGTTTCTGCTCATCAGTGATGTGACAATATACATAAATTCAAAGTTCATAGTACACGAGGGGGCATTTTTATATTTGCAAGAATGCAAATAACGTGCTTCACCCTAGGCCTCACCTGGTTTGCCATACAGTGATATACTGTATATTATTTAAGGGATAGGGAGCAAATAAGTCAGTCATGAAAAAATGTGTGCACAACAGCAGGGCACTATGATCTGACGTGAAGTGGAGGGTCGTTTACCCCTGAAGTGCAGGTATTTTATCATTAAACTTAAGCACTGAGAGCAAGTATTTATAGAGAGCAAGAACAATATCCCGCTGATACCACAGCACGGCATGGCTAACTTGCAAAGTCTCCCTATTACCCAAAATATTAACCACTTGAACCCTAGCATGCCTATTTTGGGCATGTCATAATTGGCAAACATTTGGTAAAAAATACCCGATCTCATAAGCACACTCTTGTAGATCGGCTCATCTGTTTGTGAGCTTGTAGATCAGTTATTTTCCGCAAAGACTGTAATGGGAGAAAATGAGGGGGCCAAGCAAACAGTAGACCCCTGGGGGACCGCGGTCAACAAAGTAAATCATAGATGTTCTTCCATGGAGCCTATACATTCATTCAGTGTAAGCTACAGTAAAATATTTTTGTCACCAGGTATCGCCAATCATGAACCGGACTACTTCCATGATTTCGAAATGCATTTTACCACAGAACCAGCCTTTATTTGACCTGGGAGTGATAAAGGGTCCAATCAAGAGAGTAATAACCCCGTGCTGATTGGTTAGCTGCCGTTTAAGCTGTAGAATAAACTCCCCGTTGCAGTAAGAACTGCAGACTCATTCCCAATTTCCACTGCAGTCTAGTGAAAACCCATTATTATTATGTATTATTTAACGAATGTTAAGAATGTTATTCAGATAGCACATAGATTGTTAGACAAATCCTAGGTTTAACATTTACAGTACCTGGTATATAATGTTTATTTTTTATTTTTTAAGCACACAAGCATACAATTGTTCTCTTTTCTTTCCAAGGGTCCTTTTCTTTCCAAGGGTCCATGCTTACTCTGCTTACTCTTAGCAATTTCCCAAGTTGCTCTGGATAAGAGTCTGGTCTGGTAAATGCCTAAATTCTAAACAGCATTGTACTGTATAACCCCAGAGGGCCATATCTTCCTGTGGCAAGGCGGCTAGAATTGACACCGCAAGCTTAACCTAGAGCTTTGGCCACGGAGCGCAGCGAGATTGGATTAAGGAACTCACTCGCCATGTCAAACATTGAGAAAACTTGGCCGCCAAACACAGTTGCAATGGATGGTTTGGTAGTTCATCTGGTGCAAAGAAGCAAAAGCTCAGAGCTGAAAACTGGCAAACCACAGGGTTTGATTTGCGGGGGGGGGTATGAGGTGGAAATCCATGCCTTTGCTTTTGATATCCCGCCTCTGGTCATTCATTTTCATGGGCGGTGGAGATCCCTGCTTCTGGTCAGACTGAATTAAACACTTTTCCTTTTGGGAAATGTAGTCTGATAGGTTTGATATTTATGTATATTCGACAGTGTTTTACAATTTTGCAATGTCACATTAACACTGGTGTCCCTATTTTGGGCAAATTTGATACAATTTGTCAAAAACTAAGCAAAAACAAATGGTGAGGCTTCAGTGTTTTGAGCCAAGTCACAGCCAGTCACGTAATTACAGCACCAGAGAAGGACTTCCTCGTTGACAGTAATATTAATCTATCGGCCTGCGGCTGCGATTATCAGCTTCACCGACCAGGGAAGTACTTTTCTTTTATTGAAATTAGTTTCTGCTGAAGAAAAAAGGAAAAACTGAAAAAACGATACCATGCATGAGATACTGTATTTGTTGCAATTATTTGCTGTACTGAGACAAGCTTGTGAGCATGGAAAAAAATTGAACTTTCCCATGGGACTCAGAAAGTGAACTTAAAGTGTTGATTTAAAGTCATTTCCCCATTGTCTTTGTGGATACGGCTATGAGTAGGTGATATAATCCAGCATTTGTTGTTGCTCACTGTTAGATATGCTCGGGCATGGACAAATTTAAAACCTGGTAAATAATCGACATGTGCCTCTTAACAGAGTCTGTGGATCTTATTGAAGTGATCGTCTTGTACAGTAGTTAAAGGAGTACTTCACCCACTTTCAACCCTCACATAAGTTGTCCTCACTAATGTTACTCTATGTTGTGTGTATTTAGATGGTACCATTTCCGTCTACTCACTCACTCTGTGTCTCAGACGAGGGCTGTGGACAGTTCCAAAACGTGCCTACCAATGATATCATTGGTAGACAGGTTTGGACAAGATTTCAAACTTTTATTTGTATTTATGCAATGAATAAGGGCTTCTATTTCAGCATGCTAACTTTCCAGGAAAGGCTGTAGTCTCTATTAACTTGGAATCCCAAATTGATGATGTCATTGGTAGGCACCAGGCAGATTTCTGAACTGTCCACAGCCCACCAATGAGACGCAGAGTGACTAGACGGAAATGGTGCCATCTTATAATGAGCATTAGTGAGGACCAATTATATAACAATAAGGTTGAAAATGGATAAAGAAATCTGTTAAGCTTGAAGTAATCTTGGAATTGAAGCACGAGTCAAATGTCTTTAATTCCACTGACCTCATATCACACAAATACTAATAGTGGTTCTCCAAAATAAGATCAAATAAAATAATGGGAGGAAAAAATGTAATCATTTTGTACACTTTTATGAATGTACGGTCAGGCACCCCATGCACTAGCGGACCACCAGTGGTCCACTGACCACCTGTTGTAAACCCCTGATCTATTAGACGCCTTAAAAGACAACGTCACACTGATAAGAACCAGTAGGCGCTCGCAGGTCAGCAGCAAAAAAAAACGACCTCTCATAAGATGCAATGTAAAAATGGTCACAGCCTCACAAGTAAAAATGCATCCCATCAAACTTTCAGATGCTGTTTTTCTCCCAGTATGGAGGAAGAATGCTTAGGATTTTTACTGTGCTCTCTCACTCTTGAAATATAGTAACAATTCAAAGCAGTTGTCCCCCAAACCCCACCTCCAGTGGCTGTCATAAGAACGGAGGGAGCGCTCTATGATCATGGCACCAGAACCTGCTCTTGCTCGCGCAGCTGCAGCCCGTCAAGCCTAATTTATGCTCTGTCGCGCACAGAGAACGGCCGAGAATAGCAGACCTCCAAGCTCACAGCGGTCACATCCGCGACACGGTTGTGAGCTTGTATGTCAGCTGTTCTCGCCGTGCAATACCATTGTGCGATGAAGTATATGTCTCGCTAGGGCGCACCCAAAGAGTTATAATATATCGGGCGCACCACACTAGCCAACACAAAAGAGGGGGTCGAATGAACTGAAACCAGCGCACCCCAAAACAGCAGGTTTGGGGATCTGTTGGGAATTGATTACATGAAACAGTCACCAGTGCGTCCAGTCTCAATGTTTGTAAACAAATAATTGGTCTATGTATATGTACTGTATGGCAGCACTTCTCAACCTGTGGCCCGCGAGGGTATTGCAAGTGGGCCCCCAACTAATTGGCAAAACGCAAACATTTTATTGATAATATAACATTAATGTTTGTTAAACGAACAAAACAAAAAACGTCATGCATGTTTTCTTTAAAACCTTTAAAAAAAACAGTTTTTATTAAATAGGAACTTAAATTATATTGATCCAAGCTGGAACACTATCGATTGATTGATCATTACAGTAAACATGCTCTGAAAGAATGTACGGGGCCCACCCATCTGACCACTTAACCATTTGGCTGCTGTGTTAAGTGGTCAGATGAGTGGGCCGTGAAACAGAAAAGGTTGAGAACCATTGTTGTGTAGTACAATATAGTACAGCATTCTTCATTTGTGGAATACTTCCAATCCCTGCTCCTCTTGCACATTAGGCAGCATCCTAACACGGCGCAGCACAGCGTCACTACATCATCGTGACACGTTTACTTAGCGCGCGGCGGTTGTCCTCATCAGTAGGGGACTGCCGGCTGTGCCGAGTGACGGTCAGGCGGTATAGACCTCTGTAGGTGATGATAATATAGGCCTGTACCCCAGGAACGCCCCGGTGATGCATTGATGTGGAAGCGCTCCATCTGCCCCAATTAATCCCCACAACGCTTTAGACGTGCTTGTAAGGGAATCATCTTAAAAAATAAAAAATAAACCTAGATGCTTCTTCAAGGCTCATCAGACCTTGGGGTGCATTCTGAGGTGAATGCATAATACTGTACTGCTGCCATCTTGACAATACATGCCTACCTTTTGGAAAGACAAAAAAGGGAGTTGCATAACCAAAACAATTTGCATTGGTGACTTAAACACATCTACACTCTATAATGGATGTTTAAATTAATGTGTTGTTAAAAAATTACATCTCTCATCCCGGAAATAGCTGTCATTAGGGTTTTGCATTGTGCTTGTTTTCGGTCACTGCGCCGAGCCATTTCCCCGAGGCACAGCAAGCCCAGTGCTAATGACGCTTGGCTGAATTTGGCCACTTTCTCAGGACAAGAAAAAACATCTTAGGGAGGCTAGAATAATGTCCACACACTACTGACTGTCCCCTCTCTGACAGGTGCAGTGAAGCACTGGAGACTTCTCGGGTGTGAGCTCTTGTGTCGTGGCAGGTATCGCCAGCCCGAGGAGCGGTGAAATGAGGTGCAGTGCCGGATGGCACTCTCCTCTTCTGCTCTCTCACCAAGGGGAAAGGGATGGGAGGTCAGTTCACAGGACCGCACAGAGATCTGTCCAATTACAAGCTGCCACGGGGGCATCTTATAATGAGGCTGCTGCCTTTCCTCTGAGGCGCAGTGTCAGACAGCGGAGGACAAATGAGTAAACTAGAAGGAGAAATGCGCACTGTACGGCTGTGGAAGATAATAGATGGGATTACGTGCGGTGGAGAGTTCCACGTTGGCGGAGAACCTAACGTCTGGACAGCTCATAATGAAATCTAATTAAGCTTGTGTGAAGTTTGTGTGCAAAGGCGTGATAATCCATCAGCCTGGTTCCTGAGTTATGGGTCATTTCTTTCTCATCCTGCATTGCTGGTGATAGCGGAGCCCTTGTTATTGTGCTGATAGAGACTCCTTTTCATCTGTTTGATGGTTTGCCTTTTGGAATTAAAAAGGACAGGAAGGGAATGGAGTTAGTGATATGGCTCCATACATCTTGATGCGTCGATTTACTGTGGAGCTGCTACTCTGACATCTAGACAGATACACTAGGGTGGTGTGCAAAAAGTGTCTTATAAACATAGTCTTATTACGGGTCAGTTTTCTCTGAGTTTCATTCTGGATTTTACTGCGTATGATTGCTTACAGTCGATCTCGCTCTTTCTCTCCATCTCTTAGACCAGTGATTCTAAACCTTTTTTAATTTCTCGGACCCCCAGTTTGATATGCATTAGGCCACAGACCCCCGTTTGATAACATTCTTATCTCTTTGCCCCCAATTTACAATTTACTTTAAAATCCTTAGGGTTAATTTAAATATTGTATACATTTATCAATTTGTATACACCATTTGTAGACTGATTTACAGACTCAAAAGGTACCATTTGGTTCCCAAATGTCAATAATTTAGCCAGGGACCCTCTGGAACCAACCTCAAGGACTCCTGGAGGCCCTCAAACACCATGTTAAGAACCAGTGTATTACAGGTTATGTATTATGCATGTTTGTGAATCACACAGCCATCACATAACTTCCATTAGCTTTAGCATGTTAAGTTTGTGCTGGTGATACATCTAGCATAGGAGTGGGCAACCATCTCTTGAAGATCAACCCATTGATCTTCACGGACTAACCCTGTTTGTTTGTTTGTTTGTTTGTTTGTTTGTTTGTTTGTTTGTTTGTTTGTTTATTTGTTTGTTTATTTAATAGGATAGCAGTGCAATATCCTATATTTATTCAGCGGTGTCAACTGGTGTGAGAATCTTTAGTATGCTGATTTGAACACGAATCAAGATCCTATTACTGCATTGCCCATTTCTTATCTAAAATGTTTTCAGAAACACCTTTTAGTGTACTATTTAGCTGTAACATGAGGGAGGAATTTCTACTGCTGCTGCCATGATGGATACAGCAGATCACTCGAATATACTGTAGCATAGTCCTTTATTCATTTATTTACTTACTTACTTACATACTTACTTACTTACTTACTTACTTACTTACTGGACATGAAACGGGATCATAATTTTGCTATCGTCAGTATTTTTAAATGCCCATAAATTATTGCTTCATGGATTGATATGAATATCACTTTTCTTCCTAAATAATCAGAATGTATCGTAACTCTATTATTCGTATAAAAGTATTGACTAATTCTTTGTAAGGCTTTATTATGTATTCTGTGCTGTGTATTATTCTAATTAGCTGCCTATAATAAGACATACAAGAAAATGGTGGTTTAGCCTGGCATGGTCAGACTAATTTCACTGTGGCAAATTTGTCTGGTCTGCAGGCTAATGGTGATTTTCTCTGTCTGGCACTGGGTGATCTCGCTAAGAGAGCTAACTTTCCATGTCCTTGACTTAACTTGACTTAACATTTTAATTTCAGCTCAACTTGAATGTTGTCTCTGTGGACAGAGAACGCTGTTTTGACATTTCAGTACCATGGACAGTGACCGTGGTCAACCAAATTAACACTGACTGCACCCCATCACAACACAAAACAACACAATCAACTTTAGAGCATAATGTCAACTGCATTGTTTTCCACTAGTGGCAAACTGTGGCTCTGGCTCGTATGTAGGATAATATAAATAAACTCCATACCTGCGGTCAATGATCTTTATAAGAGGCGGCAGGGCTTAGTCTTGAAGATGTTAATGGCCTCATCATAGCCCAGAGTATTAATCTCTTTTAAATATGATAATGCTTGGAAAATTAACTTGTGCTGTCAGCATTGAACTCCTGCTTGAGGTCGTTCAACTGTGTAGGTTTAGTGTCATGGTGAGCAAAATCTTAATCAGGCGATTTAAGCTTGGGAAAGAGCCCTTATTGCAAGTGTCAAAACATCTATTAAGGAGTTATATAGCTATTTTCTCACTTTCTTTCTTTTTAAAGTCTGCTTCTGTAGGGCTGAGGTGGAACTCATTGATTCTAACTGGTCTACTGTTGTTGTTGCTGACATTTATTGATTGTTGTTATGTATGAAAGTTATGTCATGGCTGGCTCTTGCCACGACAAATAATGGGGAGACCAATGGAAAAGTGTAACAAATTGTGTTTATTAAATAATTCCTAACAACAGGCAACTAAAGAATGTATAATAATGAACGCAGTGTGCAATTTCTGTGAAATTTTGCACGCACATTCCCACTATAGGCCCAGGAAGAAATGTCGCCCTTTTCACATTGGCCTGTTTTAGCGCCACCAGCAGGTCTAATTTAGCAAAACACATTTTTGGAACAAAATGCCTCGAATCATGAATGCAGTGTCCGATTGCAGTGAAAGGCCGGAGAAGAAATGGCACCCTTTTCACATCGGCCTATTATAGCGGGAGGCCATAATAACCTACCTGACCTGGCGAAGACCTGTGCTCCGAGGAGCACTTTTTATATCTTTATTTTATTTTTAACATCTCTGGACATCTCTCATTTCAATGTGATGTTTCTTTCTCTTTTGATCTCACTGCTTAACGCACGGAAAATAGCACTGTGTCTTGCTGATCATAAAGGGAATGTCAGCCGATACTCTGATTAGTTTGATTAAAGTAATGCCCAAACCACACCCATGACTAATTCAGGGCGGTTTTAACGCCTACAGCCTCGCGCATTGTGCATTTTACCGTCCTCAAAATAGCAAAACCAGCATTGACCACGCCTCCCGGTCTTAAGTTAAGACATACAGTAAGACCTGACGGTAATTAAGACGCGCAAAAATAGGGCCCTTTGTGTTTAAACATGTAATCAAATAATATAGGATTATTTATGATAGAAATATAATTTATATATTTTTAATGATATGGGACTGCTACAGTAGTATGAAAACATTTTACTTGACTTGCCACTTGCGAATGAGGACTTGAGGACTTGACTTAAGACTTGAGAATCAGAATCAGCTTCATAGTCACATCACAGGTTTGCAGGTGTTTCGAACAAGCTTCATCATTTGTAGATTTCAGGAAATGGGAAGAAGAGAGCAAGGAAAACAAGGATAGAAACAGGTCAAAAACTCAAATATTCCTGATATTTAGTAGAGTGGGAGAAACAAACATACATATAGCATAGTAACAACAGGCATGTGCAAACAAACATACATAAGGATAAAAAGCAGCAGATGTGTTACGTGAGGTACAACAGCATTAGAACAGTAACACATGCAGGCCTTTGTACAACTAGTCTCAAGTGCAGGACAGGTGAGACATAAAGGAAGTAGTCCACGTAAAGGAAAGTAAAAATGAATACAAAAAGTAATCACGTGGAGTAAAGTGATCTGCATAAAGGAACGTAATCCACATGAAAGAAGTTCATCCAACATACAGTTGAGGGAAGTGATCCAGTGTTCACAGCTTTTTGAACAGTCCAAAGACATTGAAGACTTAGTTGACCTTGAGACTTGACTTGAGACTTGTCACTACAGACTTGAGACTGGTGCCGAAAGACTTAAAAGCATCTCTGAGTGAAACGAACAAACCCGGCACTTACAGTATATCTAAATGTATAACCTCTAAGGGAGAAAAACCTTGCCTATTATAGTGGTTTAGGTGCAGATTTATGAATACAGCTAGAATCCTCCTCCTAAGTGTTATTTATTTAGGTGGGGGTTGTATAACTACCCCCTGAGGTCCATGCATATTGAGGTTATGTTGACAGCACCAGCAAATAACCAAGTATGGATGAATTACCCGTACAGAAAATGAAGGAGATCACAGCAGCAACAGTAACAGAATTTGTCTTTTTACACCGCTGGGACAGTTTTATAGCCTAAAAGTTTGTTTATTGCTGTCAGCATTAAGGCATTATTAAGATATGTCTTAATTAAATTGCATTATTGCTTTTTAATAGTTTTAGTAGTCTTTTGGTTGAGAAGTTGTACTACCATAATGAAATATATTTACAGTTCAGTGGAGCAGTAAGTGGATATTGCTTCCGCTCTAACTTAAAAATGAAAAATGAAAATAATTTACTTTGGCCCAGCTCCTGAAAGGAGAGCTTTTTTTTTGTATAAAACCGTTTAGCTCAATGCCTGTTCTTAAGTGGAGTCTAGAAGTAAGTGCACACCAACCTTCAAAACCTGTATCTGATGATCTGAGATGGGTTTTCAGCAGTTAAATCAAACTAATATATTTAATCTATTACAAAAAATACTAAATGTATACTGTACAATTATAATCAATCCCTATTTAGGATATGTAATTATGGGTGAAAAGCTTAAAAAGATTGCGACACTTTGTGAGCTTGTAGAACTGCTATTTCAACAGATTTTGCACGACACCATATAGGACTTAACTTGTTCGATTGGTTGGTTATATAAAAAACATATTTAAAACAAAAGCAACAACACGCTACTCGATTATTTGATTATTCTAAAAAGTTATCGATAGAATAATCGTCAAGAAAGTAATAAATAGCTGCAGCTCTAGGGAGAGGGAACAGACTTAGAGTAGAAGTATTTAGGCATTTAGGCACTTTTTGAGGCCTTTCCGGTTGGCTCACCTGGCGTGCTTTGAATACCTGTGGAGTGGAGCTACTGTACCAGCTTCAGTCAGTCAACAAGAAATAATGATCCGTCCCTCCGCAGCCTCCAATCAGATTCACTCCATCTTCATCTCTACTCTCCCTCAGTCTCATCTCACTCCGTCTTCATCGCCGGTCTCCCTCAGTCTCATGAGCCCCAGAGCCTTCTCTTCCCTAGCATCCCTCCATACATCACCACCCTCCATGCTCTGTCTATGCACCTCAACATGCATCTCAACGGTTCTTTTTCATGTTCTCAGAACCATGTGTTTTGTTCAAATTCTCCAAACCGTGAACATGAATATGAATGTTATCTTTATTAATCCCGGTGGAGAAATTCTATCTTTTTCCCCAATCAGTTTTTGCACACACATAGTAGGCCTGTGTCACCCACTTCCAGGACTTCCTACGTCACTCTTTTCCCGATCCAGACTCTGCACCCTCTGTGTCATTTACCGCAAAGCTGATTTTGTTCTCAATGCACCATTCAAGGCTGAAGGTCTCTTTATTATTTACATATTGTGTACAGGTACATAAGAGCAGAGCCCTGCCCTATTCAAAACATTTCAAAAATAGCAGATGTACAAGCTCACAACATGTCACATTGCGGCGCGTTGTGAGCTTTTTTAAATGTTTGAAAACTGTTGAAAATGATCATAACATTCGGGACACATCAGCTGCATAATTACTGATATTGTCGTCAAATAATGGCCGATGTATACAAACCAGTATAACGGATTGACTACACATAAGAGTAAAATGATTTTGTTCTTCAGACATTGTAAGAGCAATAATAATATATTAATATTATAAACATATTCAACAGCAAGGACATTTTCAATTCCAATCCATAGATTTTGTGATTTCCCCCCCCATAGATACATTGGCTGTTGCTGTTGGAATGATGTGTTATCATGGCTGCAATATTGATCCAGTCAAACCATGCCTCCTTCCTCTACAAACCTGTGTCCATACTTAACAAAATAGCACCTGAGTGGTGCTCTTTCAAAGGGCCTGATCCATACAGTGCATTCCGAATATCTCTGGATGATTCTGCCGGGGAACGAACCCAGACCCCGGTGTCATGGTGGACACTCTAACCACAAGACCACTAGCTGAGCTAATGTGAATAAATCTTCTGCATGACTCTACTAGAAAACCGTGTCCCTCACGTGTACCGATTTGTGTGAGTTTTGGAACAAATGTGTAGGAGTAGTAGCAAAAGAATGTGTCTTGAAGAAAACACAAAATGGCACAAAATGTGTCTGGCACTAATGGCCGGAGCCTATATGGGAGGACAATGAAACGATTTTCATTGAGTTATAGGCCAAAACGTGAAACAGCCTGTTATGGCGTGACCATGAAGCCGATTTGAAAGATTTGGAGCAGAAGTTCTTCCTTGGCCTACTGGGACTGAGCTTGCAAATAATATAATAATATAATAATGCATAATAAAAATTCCCGAATTCATGATGTGCTCGCCCACTGACCTTAAAGGGGAAGACCACCCATTTTCAATATTTAACTATGTCATTAATATAGCATAAAGGAGTTGTGTGGAAATAAGAAAAATTTTAAATGTTAAAAATTTTAAATGTTAAACCCAAATTGATTTTGGGTTTAACATTGCAAATTACACCATGATGAGTCATCACGGTGTAATTTGCAATGTTAAACCCAAAATCAATCCTCCAGTTCAACGCAACACAGAAAGGGGGGAACTTTTTTCTTATTTCCACACAACTCCTTTATGCTATATTAATGACATAGTTAAATATTGAAAATGGGTGGTCTTCCCCTTTAAGAGCAACTGGGAAAGACTGAGAACAGAAGAAAGCCTCCACCACTGGGACGTCACTGTAAAGTTTACTGAGAATGCCAGGGGAGGTAAAGACATGACTGAAGTAACTTTTCTAACACGACGAACAAAACAGTGCAACATGGTGTTTGTCTGTACTTGTTTGTCATCAGCCTCGTATTTTTTAGATGGAAGCTTTGTTTTCTCCCTTCCCTGGCGAAGACATTATCATGATTGAACCCTCTCAGGGGTGAAAACTGAGTAGCTTCATAGAAATCTCTCAAATTGCGAGCTACCCTGGTGAGACATGCGGTCTAAAGTTAGATTTTTGAAATTGCACGGGCAGGGGGTAACAGAGGGAAACATAGCATAATGTGTCAAGGGATCGAAGACAAATTAATTAGTGGCGCGCCAACCCAGTTCAATAGCTTGGCTTGCCAGCTTGTTTTAATCACTAACAGCCTAATTAGGAAGGTGCACTGTGTGGCACGCGAGGGCTCCCCACCAATGAGAGATGAGAGCAACTACTGAAATGCAATTAAAGAAAACACTGCAGATTATGACCTTGGATAAGGTCTTTGACGCTATACACAGAGCCCAAACACACGCCTCCATTAGCGCCTGGCGAACAATGCACCTTCCTCAGAATCCTCTTCCCGGAGATGATGGATAAATAATGGCTAGCATTATCAATCCCAAAGCTTGGCAGGAACGTCAGAGATTAGAACACAGGCGCTCTGGTAATAGCTGATGAGTAATCCGGTAATGAGTGGGTGGATGTAAAACGAAACAGAGAGAGAATTAGATGAACCCTTGAAAAAAACACCACCAGAGCTGAGGCAAGTGCTGGAAGTGACTGTTTGGCGCGAGAAGTCCTTTTGGCGTTCCTCTGCATGCAGCAATAGGTCTGGCAGTCCAGGATTAATAATGATCCGAAAGAAGTGGGTGGCGGACCGCAGAGGATTTGAACGCTCAGCACTTCTATAAATGTCCTCCTTTTGTCTTGGGGATACTAATGTTTCCACAACAACAGTTTTGCCTTCCTGTGAACACCGAATTGAGTGACTGACTGCTCGGCTTTGTGAGCAGCAGGGACAGAGCCATAGCTAGCGGGCCCTGAACCATCACAATTAGCTTAGCGCGTCTTCTGTCAACTACACCGGCGGAGGAAATGGAAACATCAAAATCGGATATGCAAACAAGCTCCAGGAAAACAGGCCGCTACAGTAGGAGAGCAACAGGAGACTATTCCTATTCTATTCTCCTGCTGCTACTGTGTGATGACTTCAGTTCTCACAATGTCTCCACCACAATGTATCACCTGTACAATTACATTGGAATGTGATCAGATAGAGAGAGAGAGAGAGAGAGAGAGAGAGAGAGAGAGAGAGAGAGAGAGAGAGAGAGAGAGAGAGAGAATTGATCGTCTTATTTACATTAAATTACATCTTGCGGTATGGGGGAATTTCTGCTGTGTTTGCATCGTTAATGTCTTTGCCAGGCGAACAGTATTGTCAAAAGTAAATGCTTCTATTAGAGTAAAGAGCAGGCAGTACGCTCTCCATTTGTGCTCTCCTTTTATGCTTTGGATTTGCATAATAATTGCTTTTTAGCGTTCATCTGTGTAACCAAGACTGCCCAGCATAGCGGCATCGTAATTTTTTGTTGATTGTCTCATTAATCTTGTCGTGAAGTATGTCCTCTCGCTCGGCGCCACACAAAGTAGAGGGTCAAGCCTGTGCTTTCTGCTTGGTGAGCAGAGGCTATGATAATGCAAAAGGCTATTTGCTTTGTCAGTCACCAGTGCTAAATAGATTAACCCACTTTTCCTGCATCAACTCATCAAACACCTTTTAAGATCTGATATAATGAACGGGCCAACGGTCGTCATCCTTTCTTTAGGCCTCATTTTGCATTCTGTAGTTGCTGCATAGAAAGAAGTTCATCGTAATGTATCTATAGTGTGGTTTGGTTGTTCTCTACTAAATTGGCACATAACACACTTCCAGTAATGATGCCCAGTTTTGAGTTTGCTCGGTTTTGTTTTTGTCTCTTCTCTTCTCTTCTCTTCTCTTCTCTTCTCTTCTCTTCTCTTCTCTTCTCTTCTCTTCTCTTCTCTTCTCTTCTCTTCTCTTCTCCTCGCCTCTCCTCGGGCAAGACTACTGCAGCTGTCAGTTATCCCATAGTAATGATACCCACAAGTCTGTCCACCGAGATAATTGGTGGTACCACTGATTGCACTGCAATCTAACTTACAGTAATAGGACCTAAAGAGAAAATATAAACGTAGCGCAAACATGGCCCCCAAAAATCTGTTTACTTAGTTGAATATTAAATAGTTCCAGGCAATTGTGCTCCCCACCCATATGTTATATGACTGTTTTATTTCTGACATACGTTTCAGGCGAAAGATATACCCGGCGACACGTTTATTAAGTGGCTGTATCTGAGAGTAATGTCCCCAGCCTATCTGCATTAATTTTCTCTTCAGCTAAATAGTCAGAAGAAAACATGAACGTTACATTTATAGTCAATGTATATTTCATATCAACAAGAGGATCTTATTTATGTGTTGCAGTGGCGTGTTTCTGAAGGCATGCCTGTGAGGGAGGGGGGCATAAATATAAGCCACACGATAGGCATGGCTCGCAAATAAAACGCGACTCTACGTGTATTTGATTAAGTGGTTCTCAAGACTTTTAACGATCAGCATTATCATAATTCAGCCAAATAAACACACATTGTGAACGTTGGCATGTAAATGTGATGGGCCTCAGGTGACAGCCATGTAATTAACCGTTTTAACACCGGCCGCAAAATCAATGCCGCGTTCGCTCTCTCCATAACTCAGCACTTGCACATGTGCCACTCTTGGTAATATGGCACACGGCATGCTGAAAGGGGTTGTGACAAGGTGCAAAATGCCCAAGTGTCCCTCAGGAGAATAATGGGCTATGAAATGGTTTTAAAAAGGCAACAACGGGGCTTTCTGTGTTAGGCAGAGGGTTAATCTGGGAAAAATCTAACCCTAGGGGATGAGGGTTGGGTGGGGAATTTAAAATTTTCTCCATGCATTCACTCTGACCAGAAGAAGGGATAAAACATATCCCCAATGGCCATAAAAGTGAATGGCCAGAGGGAGGATATCAAAAGCAGAGGCATAGACCCCCCCAGACAGTCGAACCCTGGGAAGGCAGATAAGGGGGAGATAATATCCCATTCAGATGTCTTCAACAGCTTTTGCAGGCTCTGTTTTTTGAGAGGAGTAATTATAAGAATGGGAATGCTGGTGGTGATATTCATAGACAAA